>NC_088303.1:27086653-27386653 GCF_032854445.1 Liolophura sinensis
TTCAAGAGCAAAATTCTGAGTTGTGTGTCGGGACACCTAGGATCACACCAAATGTTCTAAAAGTGGTACTTGTTGCTGCCTCGCTTGGCGGTAAGTTCTGAGAGGTTAGAAGAAGGACTGGTTGGTGCCATTATAATGTGATTTGGAGGGGTGCCATGCCTGGTCTCTTAGCCATGATACTCCAATGGCGTCAGCACTTTAACGGCATGGACTCGCCCTGTCACAAGAAGGCACAATAAATCTACCTAAGAATCTTTTTTTTTCATTTGACTGAAAAAGTGTACGACATAAAACCCGAAGCATACATACATTATGTCTTGTCTGGGATTGAAAGACTTTAGCAAAAACAAAAGAAAATGTTTACCAAAAAATCAAAGAAAGTGGTTAAAATTATAGGGATGCACTGACGTCACCTGTCCTAGGTACACAAAGTATACGAGGCTCTCGGCTTAGAGTGCACGTATAATGCTCGATAAAGCTGGTAAGTGGTGACTGTAACTTTCGTTGTAACAGGACCGAGCTTGTGAAGCAGCGTTTATCGATGTGGAACCTCCCTTCGTCCCTTAGACACAACAGGTGGTCACACAGCCTACCCTCACCGCCTTCTCCATTTAATTACCTGCCGGAAACTGTCCCCCACCCAGTACACATCATCTACATTTACAACAGACCAACCAATAAGTTCTGCTTGGCTCTGGATATGCTAGATAAGTGAAATTTCAAATCAAGTCTATGAAACCAACAAAAACCTGGGGATGATCCTATTATAGTGGACGCAGCACAGTGAACAGCAGGCATTCTCCCACCCCTAAATCGCTACCTTTCGATTTCTGCAAGTTCTTCAGGGATCAATTATCTCCTCTTCGGTGTCTTATTCTTTGAAGCAACCTGCCGATTTTAGCAGCGTATCCAGCAGCCGATGAATGGACCGCCTATAGAAGTCAGGTGCGCGCAAGCTCTCTTCACATACTTACCCCCAAGCCAGTAACAACAATGTTCGTATGACCTTGAATGCTCGAATAACGATGTTCGGATTTCATGTAAATCTTGTGGTCGCGTCTGAATCTCACTTCTTCATGCATTCCGACCAAATCTCGATCAAGGCTCGTCTGAGTCTTGAAAAAATCTGGTATAGTGCTTCGACTCTCGATTTAATCTTGTCAGAAAGTCGCCTAAATTCTTAATCTCATCGGAATGTTGCATTGCCCTCGAAATAAAGGATCTATTTGTATGTTTAAATAGCACTCAGCTCAACAAGAGCGACATGTGGGCAACACTACGCTTTTGGCTTATACATTGAGCACAAATGGTTATCCATGCCTGGCACGGTAGGCTAGGTGTCAACAAAAACGTTAATGCCGTGAATATAATCACCAAACCTCACATACCGAATCTAAAACGTTAAGTATACATCGCGTTACACAGAGGGAAACCCATTCGTCAGTTTTGATGATATTTGAAAAAGCTGTGCGGAATATCGTCGACATTACATGCTTTACCAACATCTGTAAATTTAGCCAATTCCTTATTCCGTATTCCCAACGGAAACTGCCAAAAACCTAGGATTCAGACTATTTCTTCTAAGGCTATTTTTGCTGACTGAAACTCTACTCAGAACATCACAAAATATCTATGTACACTACCGGAAAATGTCGGAATAAAGCCTCTCTCCCTAACCCTAAAAGATAAAGCATCAAGTTATCCGGCTGTTTTACAAGCCTCAGGAGATTGTCTTTTACCAAAGAGGGTAAGGAAGATATTTTGGGGGGGGCGGATTTGGTGTTTTACGCTGTACTCAAGAATATTTCACTTATACGACGTACTCAAGCATTATGGTGCGTGGAAACCGGGCAGAGCTACCATCCGCAGGTAGCTGCAGACCTTCCCACATAGGCCGGAGAGGAAGCCAGCATGAGCTGGACTTGAACTCACAGCGACTGCATTGGTGAGAGACTCCTGGGTCATTACGCTGCGCTAGCGGGGTAAGGAAGAGAAACATCAAGTCTGTATATGTCGCTGTAGAATTGAATCGCTGTTGCTGAATCGCTGTTGGCTGGTGAGAATTTTTAATTTTACCCTTACAGAAAGCCTGAAAAAATACATTTTACCGCAATGTCGGTGTAGCTCAGGAAAACCTATTCTAATCAACCCAGAGATAAAATCAACACAAACACTTTTCAATTGAACTCTTTTACGACTAAATATGTCCTGGCCTAGCAGCTTTTCTTAAAAAACCTGCTTCGTTGACACATACTGTTTTGTGATTCAATGATTCTAACCACCGGAAGATGTACAGTCATATGCATATTACTTCGCTCTGTGAGGAGAGTGGACATCGTCATTCATTGTCAGAGCTGTATACAAGTCTGTACTCCAAACGCTAGTCCCTCGCAGGAATGTTTAATGGAAGAACAAAATCAAAGTCTTGCCGTTAATGCTTTATCTTTTGCGACATTCGTCTTGCGTTATAGGGGTACGCTAGGTCTAACGTACTATTCTCACTGAAATTGCCAAACTGTCTCAGTATTTTAGACATACATACGCTTTTCTTGAGGCAGGCACCCGCTTGGGAAATTCATGTCCTGGCGCCTCGGACCCCGTGGCCCAGAAAACTTGATATGCTGAGACAAGGCAATTCCAGCAAATCTCAGGGTTAGCTTACAAACTTCCTCTTCGCCTTTTAAACCGGTCTGTTGCTTACCAAATCTAGTAGACACTAGTAAACACACTGTGCTTAATAAACAGGTCATCGTGACCACCAGGCTCTTGGATTTATATCTTGTCTTCTTTTCCGGTGAGACGGCCTCAAACATATATAATGTAACTCGTTTTAATTTGTGCTGTAATGTTAGACTGATTCAACCAGATGAAGGCTCATAAAAACTCATTAATAGAGTGAAACCACTGCTTGGAGAAGGAACAAAGATAAACCATTAGTGCAAAGCAAAATTAATCTAAGAACTGATCTGTCTGACGTGTTGCTATTAAAGGAAATTTCCAAAAGAAATAGTATCAATTGATTTTTGAAGGCTCTGATCATTACTTACACTTACCCTGTAAATAAAATATGTAATCACTTATAATCCTTATGTGTCGTTATAAGATCTATACAATGTTATAGTTACGTTCTTTTTATTCTTTATTTTGAAACTTCTGGGCATTTAGAAATCTTCTTGGCTTCCATTTAAAAGAGAAGAAAACTTAAAAGTATGACACTATAGGCTGAAAAGAGCACATTTTTTCTAACTTGTGGTGCTTGCTGCATAATTTGCCAATTTTTCTCACCATGAACGTAAAGCCCGAAAACGGCAAAGATGGCAGAAATCGCTGAATCCATCGCGTCCTCTATCTTTAACACCCTGTAATTTATGCTGAGGGTGTGTTGCCTCTCAGCAAGTGAGAATCGTTAAAACTGCCAGCTTGTTCATGTAAACTTGGAACCTACGTCCAACGTTCCGGTTTCCTGGTCGTCAAGCGGAAAACGAACTGCACTGTTCGCTACCTTCTGGGATGGAGAGTTCTAACGGAAATGTATGAACTGCACTTCGACGGTTTCCGACAGCAATTCCTAACATAGAAGACCTCAGGGCTAGTTTTTAGGCAAAATGAAGTCGCCCACAGTGGATTTTAGCGCTGACTTTATTTAAAATTTATCAACTTGAGGTACATATTAAAGTTTTTTATGGCATGCACCTGCGAGGAAATGCATACACTTTTCAATAGTATTTGATTGATATTTAAATTTTCATCTCCTTTAACATATGTAGCAGTCCATCTTTCTATGTCAGTGTAAAAAGATAAAGGTTTCATGATTTGCGTATAAATACTTTTCCTCACTAAAAATAGGCAAATCTTTCATCAAACAGGTTTACTTCGGAAAATGGAAATGAAAAGATGAATAATGCGTTAAGGAAAAGTTATAGCCAAAGGCTTATCCCGTTATTTGGTTACATTCTATGGCCTTTACCTAGGAACCACCCAGAAAATTAGCTCCATCGTGTTATGAAAACGTTGAACAATCCTTCACGTGGGTACCAGGTTATATGTGTGGTGATGAACTTGGCGGTGTTTCGATGTGGGGTTGCACAAACTGGTACAGTACTCCTCTGTGTCCAATCGTACCTTCTTTGAAATGCGAAAAGCACACAACGGCGCGATTAATAGTGTCCATCTTTAGCATTATTCCAGTCACCTTTGACATAGCTTTGCTTGGGTAACTCACATCTCAGCCAGACTTTCGTCATATGAAACATTTCTGAACATTACAAAATCACATATTTTTAGTTCAAGCGTTTCAGTCCACAGACCCTCACCAATGGGCAACGAGGGTGAAGTGTCATTTCATTGTTACAGATGCCTTGCCACTGAAGATTGCCTAGAATTAACCAAAGTGACGATATATTGCATATATTCAATATCATTTGTTTCAGCGATAAGCCTCATAATTCTATATGGAACATAAGATGACAAAGGCTGTTTGCCATTAATGTTTGCATGCTAACAACTCATTTGTACATCTATAAAACTGGAGGCGGTGTGTATAAACAGTATTAACGTAAATAAGAAACACGTTTAAACTCTTTGTACAACCGCGCGCTTACCTGCTAATTTAGTAAAGATTTTAGTAAAGATTGTTTATCTATTCACAACTTTTCAGTTTTATAATATGTGCTCTAAGAAATAAAGTGACTACATTTAGCATGCAGAATATTCTGAATTTCTTTCTTACATAAATGAATATTTCCAATAGAGTTTGTTTGTTTGACACTATTTAAATACTATTTTTTCGATTGTTTACCTGGGACGCCCATGTTGCTTGACGGCTGGTATACGACTGTCTGTTTCGATATATAGAACCACAACGCATTTATGACAGTACTTTCCCCACACATTTTAGGATAGCCATTCATGCCTATACATACAGTATATAATGTAGAAATAAGCCTTCTTTCTAAGTATTCAGTGTAGCCCTGAGTGATGAATGTCCGAAAATAAACCTTTACGTCTAACCACTAATTTGACAATCTACGGCACCAGACATCCTTGCCCTTGGGTTAACATCAATGCTGTCAGATGACCTTAATGCACTCAGTGCAAAAGTTTCTCAATCAGATATACCCATTTGGTTTTGAACATAGCAACTATTCAGATTGGACATGTATCTCAAAGAAATGAAGATAAACGTCTGGGGTTTATCTCCCCTTTGCGCGGAAATTGTCTATTCCACATGACATGATAACAGAAGAGTTACACATTATGGCATAATTTCCTCTGGATGCAATGGCGCATCAATAATGTTTGTGATACAAACAGGCTTTATGCAGGGTAAACAGAGACAGACCGTGTGGAACGTAGGTAGAATCCATCACAAGAGGAAGATAGGAAGAATAAAAAGGTCACCGAAACGAAATCAGGGATAGCTGAACTGTAGCACATTGTCCTTTTAGTACATTATATTCTTCTCAAATATTTCCTAACACGTAACCTGACGAATTTTAATCAGTACTGTGGCAGTATGGAAGGTTTCACATGTATATAATGTTTTCCATCTCAGTGCCATCATAGAACCTACTTGCTTACGTTCACGTGTCTGTAGACAAAACTGACGTGTAAGCAAACCTTTGTGTACATGTACATTGTTAATCACGCCAGCATCATTGCCAAAGGGTACGGTATGGATTTTCTGGGACATGGATCATGTCTTTATAGTTTATTTATTTATTTATTATAGTTTATTTATTTATTTATTTATTTTACTGGTGTTCTACGCCGTACACAAGAATATTCACTTATACGACGGTGTCCAGCAATATGGTAGGAAGGAAACCGAGCACAGCCTTGGGGAAACCATCCGCAGATTTTGCCAGACTTTCCAACGTACTGTCTGTATAGTGACGCACTTTTTTCCCCAACGCACTTTTAGTAAACATGTACCATTCTGTCATGTTTCCACGTGTTAAGGAGAAAGGATATGGTCAGTATCACGTGGTGACAAAGATGGTGATGGTGACAAACAGGCTCAGCATACATATGTTCTACAAAACATGAATGGTTTTTGACATTTGACTCCTCGGCGCAGATGGCATAATCCAACAACTGTACTTTGTGTATCATTTATTGTCATTTGAATTGCACTTGTTTTTTTCACACTACCATACAACAGCTTGCTCCAGTTATGTTCACGTCTTCACGTTAAGGACTCCCAGAACGGATGCATAAAACTCCTCAATTGCACACGAAATTGTTCTCAATCGCATAAATGATCGTGTGAATAATAATGTACGAAAAACGCCCTTACTGCAACGATTTCTTTATGCTACTTCCGATATTTTTGGGTCTCGGTGTGTCTTAAACGATGATCATTTACATGTCTAACGGATTCGTCTATCCCGCTAAGACAACATTAGCCTCTGAAATGGAAATTGATTCTTCACGTTATCTCTAAAACAAGGACAAGCTTGGCGAGGGTGTTTTAACAGTGAATGCGATATTAGGTCCGATTTCTCTGATAATACACGATATAGCTGCTGAATCACTGTTCTTCTACATGCAGGTAAAATAACTCGCTGTTTCGTATGCACTGTTTGGTATTGACAAAATATGTGGTATGCAGTGGTACTGTTGATATAAGTATATTCAGTTTGTAATACGTTAATATCGAAGCATATGCATGGTGCCATACAGAGTGTACAGTCGATAAAAGCAACTTACTATTCTATCAACCGCCATAAGGTTAGTTTTTGAAGTTTTACATTGAGTGTTGATGGTTGAGATACATGAATCTCGGTCACTTCAAACTGAATACATTGCCTAGCGACAGAGAGACTAATCAGCTGTACTTATATATTTAATTAGTTGGGATTTATAGCTGAATTTAGTTGTACGTGTTCATGTTTATGTGTGCACCGTCAGGGAGTTACCACTAGGGAAAGTTAAGTACATGGTCAAATCCCAAGTATAAACACATTAAACAAAAGCTGGCCAAGGCCTAAGCTGAGTGAGCCAGTGATAGCTATAGATGTGGACATTCAGGAAGCCTGGACATTCTTAGCGCAAATACCAATGATATCAAATCTAACAAATTCCGAGAACAAATGTTTACAGAGATTACAGAGATTACGGTATGTAAAACTGAAGCAGAGCTTTTCTGTTCCAGATACCCAGTGCTTAAGACAAACACCGTGCGTTAGCCTTACACTTTCACCGACGAGAGATTTGCTTGTCTTATAATTCAGAAAATATGAAAAAATATTAAATGTGTTTACAGTCATAATAATACAAACGTGACTGTCGTCATCACGCATGCCCTAATCTCACCAACAATTTGATATAGTCACGGACGGATTTTTTTTATTGATACATTCCTGTACTTTACATGACTGAGACGCTTTGGTTAACGAAACGATTGAAAATGTTCTGTATAACAGCATTTATAAGACTAATATTTACGATTTTCTCGATAGACAACGACTCAATTGCTGCACATCACGCATAAATGGTCAATTCCTTTTGTTTTTCCATGGACCGCCCTGTATATGATGCGCGCACGAAACTGCTATCTGGCCCATTCTGACTGTTGCTCAAGTCTGGTAGGGTGTGGTTAAGATCATTGATGTTTTCTAGTCACTCGTTAGAGAATGAGTAAAGCCACCAAGATGAAAATGTACTGCATTCTCGTGCTACAAAATAATCCGCAACAATTTGAACAAACGTTATGTTATTGCCCCCCTAAGCAATGGTCACTTTACAGGTTACATCTGTTTCGTCACAATGTAACATCCAGACTGGCTGAACACTTGCTACGTCGTTTACAACTTTATATACGCTTAACCCTTCCATACACGTATAATAATTTTTTCAATATCAGAAGCCGGCAGACTTATATGATACCATGATATAGAATTGCCTTAATCTATTTCCCTGCGCTCTTACCCCCCACTTACCCTCTAGCCATCAGACAATTTTATATGTCCCTGATCACAATCGAAAAAACTACACCAGTCTTTTATAGTGCTGGACCTCGAACATTTGTGATCAGTTGACCTCCACTAGGCATTGGCAAGCTTTACCCAGGTGTCTTACCCAGCTCTATGAATGCAACTGATCCACGTCTGTCCGGTTATCTATTCCTAGACATTTTAATATATCCCGTCATGTAACGGAATACTTTACGTTATTAACAAATGCGCCTGGAGTAGAAAAATTGTCTATGCTTGGGACAAGAGGGTTTCAGTGAAATCCACTCGCGCATCCGTGTTACTGACAACCTGTGCATTTAAAATGCGCGTTGTAGTTAGATAGGTGTTTGTTGGAATCTCTGATTTAACGTTAATTCACATCGTGATATATTAATCTGAACGTGAACGCCCCGAAAATCGAACACGTTACCAGCTGCTAACATAATGAGGGAAAGGGGAGTTGTGGACAAACGGAACAGAATTTATGGAGAAAAAACACTACACAGATATGTTTACGTTAATTTCCTGCTTAGTTATGAGGTTACTTAAATTATACAATACATTTTGGTTATCTTATCGCCCTTCCAGGAATTATGGTCTTGCACATGTATGGTAGTAGAAACACAACATTAAGCTTGTGATTTTTTTTGAAGGTTTAAAATGTGTAGTTGGATAATTACAACACTGAACGTTTCACTTCAGTCTTCTTTGCCATGGTTACTATGACTTCAGACAGCTTTGTTCCGACCATAACTTTGCCAAGAGTGTAGATACTATTTTGAATCTAACCAGACCATGACAATGGTCGTGAGAGGTGCTGTTACAATTCACCAACGGGTACGCGTGAGATCAGTTAGATGATAAAAGTCAAAACTATTGTGGTAAAAAAAAAAACTGAGACAAAGTCAGATTGAACTGAGGAGAAATGTTTAGTGCCAGAAACGAAAGTAAATCAGTTTTGTGCTGTTGATCTATATGTGGTAACTGTTAATACTGATTATTACTATTGCAAGAATATTGTGAAGACAACTGGGTTAAAAAAAGAGAATCACTGGTTCATTCCTTATAAACGAGCTATTGTGGAAATGTACATGCGCCACTTCCAAACCAACAGATGTACTGATCCAGATTCGTGTGACGTCACTGAAGTTAAGAACCAGTGTCTTTGTGGTTTTGATGGCGAAGAACTGGCTAAGGCCAAAATATAGTGTTTGAGACTCTTGAAGACTGGTGTTACTTTGTTACTTTCCTGGAAGCCGTCAAGGCGCATCCAATGTTGAGCACAAGCAGCCACAGATAGATCCATTCACATACTGGGAATTACTGAAAATTGTCGTTTCATATCACACGAAATTCCAAAAGAAGTGGAGACTAGGATTTGAAGACAGCAAAGGGGAAGTTCTGACCTGCACGCGTGTAATCTTCGTGAACAGGCTGAGGAGCTTAATAATAATATAAATAATAATAATAAGGAGCTTGGACGTTAAGTTGTCCAAATGATGTTTGTTAATATTGTTGAGACTGAAACTATCCCTCTTGTTGTTAAAGTGTCGTAACGACAAGCCCTTGTTGTCCATTTAAGCACTTTACGTTTGAATAGTGAACAACCAAGAAACAAATGATGTCCTTCTGTCCGCTTCAGGATCTTTCGGAAAACTCTAAAAATAGACGTGAAAATTAGAGAGCATTGAATGAAATCGTTGCTCGGATCATCACATTAAAACTTATGGCGTCTGACTTGTGTTTAGTGGTTTGCTCTTAAGTGTCGCCAGGAGTTGGATGTTCATTTGTGCTTTCTCTACCACAGGTTAATGGAGTTCTCTGTGTAGAAAACGTTTCCAAGTTGGCTTAATGGAAACCAGACTCGGCACGTTGGTGTTTATCAACGCAGTGATTTCTCAGACAGACCGAGAATACAATGTACACTGGTGATAAAAATAAGCGGCGCCATTGTTGATGTGCAGTTTTATTCTTCCTAGTTTTTTTCACAACACGTTAGTGATTTTGGGCCAGTAGAAGTTTCCATTACGTCACTGAAAGGTTTCTGAAATACTTATCTTAGACAATTCTCTTCATTCTCTGACAGTTGATACTTTTAAGTAATACTAGGAGAGGTTTGACGGAGAAGTACCAGGTTACAGAAAAACACAGTAACTGTAGGTTGAGACGAGCACATTTCTTGAAATCTGGCAAATATTTGTCTGCCTAAGCACGACAACTCAGAACGTTCTGGAGTGTACTTTTGTGTCAGAAAACCCAGGGATCAAAACCAGATCGGGTCATAATAACTGGTTGGCCCGTTGTCTGTATATTGTGACTGGGCAGCGCTTCACGTTCGTTGTCTTTGGCATGAAACTTCAGCGGCCGGAGCGCTTTGGCGGCATGGATTTGCCCTGCCACAAGAACCCAAGATATATGTACACACACCTGATGATTGTAATTAGTAGTAAACAATACTTGAAAGATAGTGAACGTTACGATCGCACAAGCCGAAGGTAGATGGTTCTATTTAATTACAATAAACCTTTCCGGATGTAAGAGTAGTTCGACAGGCTGGATCGGTTCGACAAACCGAAATGTATTCGTAACATTTTGACAGGCCCGTTTTCCGGTTACGGTGTGTTTGAGCAATCTGTAGAAACAGGCAGGATTGTAAATATGATCAGCAGCCAAGCTCACTTTACCCTAATTAGTCGATTTTCAATAAGAAAGCCTTCACAAGTTTTATGAGTAGGTGGACTCAAAGCCTGTTAATGCCCACATCAACGCCATAATCCCACTTGACGATAGGACGTGAAAAAAGGCCTGTCTGTGTTTCTGCTCTTCTTTAATCAAGGGTACTTCACAAGACAAGTACCATACTTTCTATGATGCTGATGAGAAAGTCGATATTCTAATCTTGACTTTTAAATCAAATATCAAAGTAGTGGTGCATGAAAATATTTTCAGATCGATTACAAATATAAGTATCTGTGTTGCGCTTTGATTGGAACTGTTCTTATCGGCATTAGGCTAATGTAATAAACATGGATGTTGATATCTTTCCCCAGGCACTGGCTTGAACGGTAACCTTGTAAACTTCGTTATAACATGAATTCCTCAGACACAGCAGGTGGTCACACAGACTACACTCATCTGCAGGGGCTCTTAGAGATCGATTATCTCCCCCTCGGTGTCTCACTGTTTGATAACGGTTTTAATCTGACAATAACTGTGCTGTGAAGCGTATTCAGCAGCCGATGAATTGGTTGGCTACAGAAGCCGGATGCGGAGAAGTTTCACATACTTACCCGAAACCAGTAACAAAGATATTCGAATGACTCTGAGATATTTAGCCGACATTTGGTCGAGATAAAGGCGACAATGCGATATTGGCACCAGATTCCAACGATATTCAGTCAAGGACCTCGTCTAAATCTCGTGCCTGCGTCTAAATCTGGGTTCCTCGTGCATTCCGACCAAATCTCGACCAAGGTTCGTCTGAATCTTGACCAAATCTCACATACCGTTTTGAAAACCTACAAAACCTTGACCTAGTCTTGTTGGAATCTCGCAAGATTTATTGTCTACACCACATTGTCATAAATATGTTTGCTAACACAAGTGTAAGTAATGAAGAAGTCAACATAAAATATACATGTGACCCAATTGCTCTGGTATTTGTTTCCACTTATTTGTTCGTCACTGACTTTGCTTAAATGTTTTCTCCTGTTGATAACTTCATCTTATTTCTCATTCGTCTTTCATTATAATTTAGTGTTGTTTTGATAGCCCAACACCCAAGCATACGCGTATTACACTATTAGGGATTTCTTACGTAAAGGCCGGCCTGGTCCATTTCAACTCTGCATGACAATCACTGAGTAAAACACCTCAAGCACATATGAGAGAAATAATGGTGGCAAGGATATCTAAGGTTCTCAAAATTTTTTAAACCATGCATTTTAAAAAGAAAACAAAAGTACATAGTTCAAATGTCCTTTTTCAGTGAGAGCAGGAAATGTTATCAAATAAAAACTTCTTGCTGCGCCGAATAAGTGCCATGTTGTCACTGATAATGCGAGCTTTTTTCATTCTTTGCCTTTTATGTTGTTTCTCTTTTGCTATTCTCCAAATCCAGATGACATTCACATCTCAGGTGCCATAGCGTAGCCTGGTGAACGATTTGGGGATAACTGTCTTTGCACCAGTTGACAGTTAGATGAAAAGTCCTACCGACCAAAAACCCGTTATATTCGTGCATAAGCGTTTATGTCACCGTTAAGAATCGAGTAATCCGACAAAACCGCGCAGTTGGTAATATCAAGAAAGTTAGTCCGGGTTTAAGGGTGGCCTTTACAGTCTAGTCCAAGACGTTTTGCGTCAGAGGCAACTTTACGGAATGCTAAAAGGGAAGTGGTCAAAATGGGCGCATCCAGTTCAACAGAAAACGCTTTAGAAATTGTGTCTTTACCCAGATGCCATTAGCCAACAATTAAGAAAGAGGAGTAACTCATTAGCTCACTGTTCGCTTTTTAACTCACTGACATCGTTTCCCCGGGATCTGTCCGTTTCTTCCCACCAGTATGCAGACCGCCGTCGTATAAGTAAAATAATTTTGAGTAAGGCGTAAATCACACAATAAAACAAGTACAAGTAACTCTTATGTACCTCTTAGCAGGTCGATAATGCCCTGTATAAGATGTCTGTTCAACAGAGAATCTATCGGTAAACTGAAGCCCAATATAATTTCTTACAACCAAATAGGTTTTTAAATGGAAACTTGTGACAAATATGAGTATAAATGGCTGGTACCCACATTCAGATTCAGACTCAGACAGAGACAGCCGTATTTACATCAAACCGAAATTCCACGTCTTGCTAGCAGATAACTCTGACTTTCATCTCAAAAACTGACAATTGAATAACATTTGAATATAACAATATAAACATGATTTGTTTATTTATTTAAGTATTTATTTAAATATTTGATAACTTATTTCTTATGTGATCGGTGTTGTACGTTGTAATCAAACTATTTCACTTATAAAACTTTGGCCAGCCTTATGGTGGTACGGAATACGCCGTCATCTGCAGGTTGCTGGCAAACGTATACACAAGGAAATCAACATAAGTATCTGTTTTGTTGATAAAATCAGAAATAACCATTAACTTTGACCTTAAGTTAACTTTTTGCGGCCGCATTTAAAAGCTGCCCACAAACTCAATTTTTGTCTGTCATACAGATAAGAAGTATAATAAATGGAAAATGATTTCAACGCAACTCGTTATTTGTAGTCACATAAATATACATTGAATATATATTTTTCCATGACAATTAAAATGATGAAATCGACCTTTTGAGCTGATCAATACATGTGCTCTATTGCATAATATCTCTTAACATGATGTGCACAAAGGCGTACAATTGTATGCACCATTCTGCATATACTGCAACTGAGACGCGAGGGGCACAAGATCTCAGGAAGAAACTGATGGTACACGTGTCAGGCTCACTGCTTAAGATCTTTTTTATCAGCGAATCCATTAAAAGCTCTACCCATCTATAGCTCTTCCGCTATAGGGGCTTTGTTGTATTTCACCACATTTTGGAATTTTGCACAACCAAATTTCGAAACAAAATAACAAAAATGTTTGAACTCGACATTTGAGTACACCTGCCTACCGCTCGACTAATCAAAGCTTTGATAGTAACAATTCAAATTGTAACACCTTATATACAAGGCGCCTGCGTTCTCCATGCGCCCCACATATTCTGTTTTGTGATTCCCTTTCAGCCAACGATCCTAAGCACCGGAAAATGTGTAGTCATAAACATATTGCCTCGCTCCCTTCGGACGTCAGTCATCAAAGATGAACAAAGATGTATGCAAGTCTGTACTCCATACGCTAGTCCCCCGAAGGAATGTTTAATGGAAGAACAAATTCAAAGCCTCGCGGTTGATGCCTTATCTTTGCGGCATTCGTCTTGCGTTGCTGAGTATACTAGGCATAAAAGGCTCACCTGCGTGCTTTTCTCACTGGAGTGACCAATCCGCCTCAATGTTTTAGAAATACGTACGCTTTTACAGGTGTCCCGCTTGTGACGTTCATACCCCTATCGCCTAAAGCGATAGCGTCACTGTGGTCCCAAAAACTCCATATGCTGAAACAAGGCAATTCCAGTAAGTCCCAGGGCTAACTTACAACCTTCTTCTTCGTCTGTTGCTTATTATCTCTAGTAAATACATGTTAAAACGCTCAGCTTCTATAACATGTTATCGTGGCAATCAGGCTTTTGGATTTTATATCTCGCCTCAAACATATTTGTGTCAATCATTTTAATTTGCGCTGTAATTTTTAGACTGATACAACCAGTGAAGAACCGTTTGTAGTGAAGTGAAACCTTTGCTTACAGTGGGTAGAAAGAAAACATCCCTAAAAGCAGAATTAACCTAGGGACTAATATCTCTGTCTGATGTGTTGGAATTTCCGAAAGAAATGTCATCATTTTATTTTCGAAGCCTCGGGTGATAACTTATGCATTAATGTTTACCCTCTATATAAAATATCTTATAAATCAGTCGTAAAATAAGCCTCATAAGACCTATAGAATGTTACTTATGTCCCGTTTCTTTATTAGTTATTCTTTTATTTGTTAAAAATCGACTTGAAACTCCTGGGCAATTAAAAATCTTCTTGGTTTTCGTTAAAAATCTATATCAGTCAAGGTTTCATTATATGGGTTTAGGTGCTCTTCCTCACTGAACGATGGCAAATCTTTCATTAAACACGTTTTCTTCGGAAAAAATGGAGATATCAATAATGTGTTAAACATAAGTTGTAGCCAAAGGCTTATCCCGTTATTTGTTGACATTTTATGGTCTTTGCCTAGGAACTATACAGAGAATTATTACCGTGGTAAAATGAAAAAGTTGAATAATCCTTTCAATGTTGGGAGGAAATAGGGCAGAGCCCGAAGGGAATACACAACCCTCCACAGGCAGCTGTAAGACCTTCCCACGTACAGCAGGAGAGGAAACCAGCATATGTTGGACTTGAACTCACAGCTACAATTGTAAAATGGTTTTGCCCTTGAAGCTGACATCTCCACCATCCATAAGGAAGGCTACCGCCATAAGAGTGAAACATTTCTGAGAGTTAAAAAATGTGATATTCTTAGTTTAAAGCGTGAACGTACGAAGAGTTTCAGTTGACAGATTCTATGCAATGACCCTGCGAATGCCTTCACTGGAGGCATTCAGCAACCAGCGTGAGGCGCGAATTAATAGTAACAAGCTCCTCACCACTAAAATTTGACCATAAATTGCATATAATAATTATCGTGATCTATCTGGAACATAAGACAAGAAAGGAGGTTTGCCACTGACTTTTGCATGCTAACAACTCATTTGTATACATGACTGTATAAAGCTGTAGTAGGTGTGTATGATCTGCACTGACGTAAATGTATGCACTAAATACGTATGATCTCTACAACTTCCCCCGTACCTGTATAGGACTGCTAAACCACCAAAGGTGTAAAGGTGTAAACTTAACATTGGCCTGGGTCTATCTATTCAATACATTTTACATGTGCCCTCACAATACAATGGGCTGTCTTTAGCACCCAGAATATGCCAAACATCCTTGCCCATGGGTTGATATTAATGCTGTCAGATGACCTTAATGCACTCAGTGTAGCAGTCTCTCCATTAGATATACCCCGTTGGCTTTGAACAAAGCAGCTCTTCAGATTTAACATGTACCTCAATGGAACCAAGATGAACGTTTGTCATTATCTCGGCGCGAAAATTGTCTCTTCCGCATAACGTGACAGCTGAAGAGTTAGAGAATTATTTCCTATGGATGCAATGGCGCATCGGTAATATATCTGATATAAACAGACTTTATGCAGGGTTCATAGAGACAGACCGTGAACGTAACGCACTTCACCTCCAAACACCCTTTTAGTAAATACGAACCATTTTGACTCCTCCGTGCAGATAACATAACCCAACAACTACTTTGTGTATCATTTATTCTGTCATTTGAATCGTGCTTGTTTTTTTTTTCACACCATCGTACAACAGCTTGTTCCAGTTATGTTCACGCCTTTACCTTAAGCACTCCCAGGTGCAATGCAACTCTTCCTTTGCACACGAAATTGTAAATGAGCGTGTGAATAATAATGTATGACAAACGCCATTAATACCACGATGTTTTTTTATGCTACTTCCCATATTTTTGGTTCCCGATGTGTGTTAAACGATCATCATTTACATATCTCACTCGCTAAGACAGCATTAGCCGCTAAAATGGAAATTGATTCGTCACATTTTGTCTAAAATATGGACAAGCTTGGCGATGGTATTTAAGCGGTGAATACGATATCAGGTCGGATTTTTCCAATAATACATTATGTAGCTGCTGAATCACATTTCTTATACACGCAGGTAAAGTACCTCGCCGTTTATCGTGCATTATTTGGCATTTGCAAAATATGTGGTAATCCAGTGGTATTGTTGATGTCAGTATATTCAGTTTGTAATACGTTGATATCGAAGCACGCATGGTGCCGTGTATGTCGCTTAAAGAGCTTACATACTTAGCAAAATTCTTATTGTGCACAATTTTGGACACGTTTTGCGTGATGTAAATGTAATGGGATAATTAAGTCGTCACTGGTATCTCTTTGGACGTTTTACTATTCCCCAGAAGGATGGATCGATTGTACAGTTTTTACCTGGGCTCCATCCACCTTTGCGAGATCGATGAAAAGTGTCGATATTTTGCTGGTATATAGTTCCTAATATCTACCAAGCAATAAGAAATCAAAAAAGAAATTTCACAGAAATTCTTTTTAACTGGTCAATTTAGATGATGAAACACAGTGTGATTTTAACGATTGGAGGCATTTAAGTGGCTTACTGCATGCACGTGTGTGGAAATCTTTAGGAACAGTGTAAAACGTCTTTCAAACGCAAATGTAAAACGTCCTTCAAACTCAAGTGTAAAACGTCCTTCATACGCAACTAGTCACTATTCATAAGGTCATAAGATCATAAAGATATGTCTAATGGATAAACTCTCACATGGTTTACGTTAAGGTTACCTGGGACTATAAACGCCAATCCATAGGCAGGAATGTTTAATCATGTTGAAGGAATATGTTCCTAAAATGGTATTGTTTTGTCATCCATCCATCACACATACGCCAAGAATAGATGGTTAAATTAGGCCTACAAGGTAAATCTAGAACACTATGCTTGAACATATGTGCCTGTTTTCAAATATGAGATAGCATAGGGTTTCCAGGATTATCAACACTGCTGGAAATATTCTTTCGCAATAAAGTGTTGTATTAATGTACAGAGTACAGCACAAGTTAAAATAAAAAATGATACGAAATACGTCGGAGACTGTCTGACTAAACAAAAAAATGGATGCAAATCTGGGCCACGATAGTTTGTTAGATAAGCTCAGCGTCTTTACCAGATCTAGCAGATTTGATGAGCAACAGACCTGTTTGACAGACGAGGAGGTAGTTTGTAGGTCAGCCCTGAGATGGACTGGAATTGCGTTGTATGATTACATCGAGTTGTCTGGGCCAAAATGAGGGCTATCGCCAGAGGAGCCAGGGCATGAATGCTCCAAGCGGCAAGCTTGTCTCGCCAAAAGCGTATGTATGTCTAAAATATTGAGACAGATTGGCCATTTTAGTGAGAAAAGTACGCAGGTGAACCTGTTTTAACTATGCCATATGCTAATACCGCAAGACGAATGCCACAAAAATAAAGCATTAACGGCATGGCTTTGATTTCGTTCTTCCATTAAGCTGTTGTGTTCCGTATAATAATCTGAAGGGAAAACACCGTGTTGATTGTTAGTTCTTCTCCTTATTGGGCAGTCCAGTTTGTGAGTAAAGTGTCCACTGCTCGCTGTCCTTATAAAGACACAGATCAGTTGTCAACCACGTCGTGTCCCTTTAGGTTACGCTTGTGTTTTGTTCCCTATGGTGACCTAATCTCTAATCACCGTCTGATTAGACATGGTAACCACAGGACTACTGATTATTAAACAAACCCAAATTGCACTGATTTCAACAATGTACCTAACAGATCAATATTAATAAGTCTTATTCATTTAGCATGACAAAATAATACACACTTATTCCTACATCTTAATTGTTAAAAATAAGACCATATTGGTATATAACAATACACAATCAATTGTTTCCCTTTGTCTCCTCTAACTTAAGACATACACTGAAATCAAGTTCAAAATATCCTTTATTTCCAAACGCTCCACATCTGGCTAGTTTTTATTCCATGTATTAACAGAGCTAAATGGGCAATGTGTAAAGGTCACATGTTATACACGTGCTACATGTTGGTGTTGGTGATGGTGTATCATCTGATGGAAGTTTTGTATTTCACCATGTAGGTATATTGCTGCCATCACTTCACTTATAAAAATTCACTTATATATATTAATACAATCGGAGAAGAAACAATACAAGAAACTATTTTGTCTAACGGAACTATGTACAAGAATAAAATAATTATAAGACAAAATCATTATTATATAAAGATAAATGAAAAACATGGAACTTTGTATTAGTTGAACTAAAATTATCTGAATCTAAAGCGTTGATAAAATATTTTTTTTGAAATATGTATAAAATGAAGTTGTTTCTTTTTTATTCTTTTTTGATTACTGTGTCTATTGCCACAGCACTTTTGTCACACAATTTTTGAAACTTTGACACATTTGTCAGATAGAAGTTTTGTCTTTTTTGTACACTTTCCAATTCACGCGGCTGAATTACTGGTTAAGCAAGCTAAAGTTTAATCTATCGCCTCCACGGCCATTACGATGTTTTGCCAGTTTCTGCTAGAGAAGAATCCGTTTGTTGTCCAGATCACTGCAGAAAGTAGATAAGGAAATTCAAATAATGCGAAATCACCCTTTCAAGCGAGGTTTGCATATTACCAGAGAGCTGTGTTCACAAAAAAAACACGCTGAGGAGCGGGATTTTGCTTTACATATCCTCATTTGATAAATCCTTTTGTTTTATTACCTATTCTGTAACAAACTGCGAGCTGACAAAGTTATTTCATAAACAAAAAAACAGGCAGCAACTGTCACGTGCTGCCTGTATCACCCCGACATTTCCCGCTCACTGGAAGGTCATGATCATAGCTGTGAAAAACCGAGCACATGATAGATGTCCTAGAATTTTGGTTTAGCAATGGGTTTTTATGATTATTATTGTCTTATCATTTGGTTTTTGCAATCCTTGTGTGAAATTCCAAACACACTAAAACTAAATATGAAAATAGCAAAGCCCAATTGCAGCTTTTTATTTCTCACATCACGCAAAGTCGAACTTTTAAATGATTTGCCTATACAAAGGATCTCAACAAGTGAGTCTGATCTGCTTCGTCTAACACTAGTTTTAGACAGTCTGAGAGCTTGAGTCCCCCGCGTCTGAAATGAAAAAGAATGCTCCATGAACCAAGTTTAAACCCACGAAATTAATTATTTTAGCAATATATTATCTTTTATGAATATGTTTAATACAAGGCTCACCCGGCACATCGCCCGCAACTTTTAAGTTATCACGTTTACGAGCTGTATAGGTGTATGTACTTCAAACGTGGTGCGCAAAAATGCCTGTAAAATAATTGAGAAGTGGTTCTAGTTGACATTCAGCGAGTTAATTCACCTTCATCTATTATTGAAATGGCGGCAGATGTATTAGTAATATCATGCGGATTCATGGAAAGTCGATGAGATGACACTCTATCTTCATTGTGTCCAACAACTCACCAGGACGCTCAGGAGGGAATTCACCCCATTGTATGTGACAGGGCCATTAGTTTTCACCTTGTCGGTGTATATGCTTCCCCTGGGAAAGACAGTCACTTTCAACAGTAAACCCAAAGACCAAACCAACTTAGGCTTACAGAAAAATAAAAACCTTATTCTTTAGTCAGGTACCTATAAGGTAAATAAGCAACGTGTTTAGAATAAAACAAGCGTGTAGTTATATTTATTTACAGGTACTTATTTATTTACTAAAGGCATTTTCAATATTCGATCTTATGGCAGTCACTGAGAAACTGCTACAGTTATATCGTACAGACGTGGACGCCATATGAGTGCAAAAGAAGTTGTGTTCAAAGAACGCAAGAATGTACAAAATGTCTCACGAACATGATCTACTGCTTATTGCCATACAGTCATACCGAAGGAATCAAACAAACTCTAACCTCCAAGCCGGGCTTGAAACAACACCTCGTATTGCTCGTGGATAGGGGGGCCTCCGTGGCTCAGTCGGTTAGCACTGCTAGCGCAGCGCAGTGACCCAGAAGCCTCTCACCAATGCGGTCGCTGTGAGTTCAAGACCAGCTCATGCTGTCGTACGTGGGAAGGTCTGGTCGTGGGTTTCCCCCGGGCTCTGCCCGGTTTCCACCCACCATAATGCTGACCGCCGTCGTATAAGTGAAATATTCTTGAGTACAGCGTAAAACACCAATCAAAAAAAAAAAGAGAAAAAAAAATCGTGGATAGGAGTCATAAATCCCATTCCTCGTATATATGATTATATAGAACCAGTAATGACCTACAGAAAGAGTAAAGCTAATGTTAACATTTACAATAGAACGTGACAATTTACGAACTGTGCAAATCAAAGGAACTTGAGACTAAGAATGAGAATGACTAATGTAGACAAATGAGGATTTCTTGGAAATGGACATTTATGATGCTTTTTACTTGTGTGACAAACGAAGATTGAGTTGTTTGTGCATGGGTAGCGCTTAATGGGGGGCCTGGGAAATTAACTAGGCCAAGATTTATCATTTAAACTATTGTCAAAAAGTATCTCATGGGTTTGGTTTCCTCCGTCAGACGAGATGATCGATTTCTGTAGATCAAAATAGAGCTGCATAAATAGCTTACAGGATGAGATAGACAAATGAACAGGCAAAATACGAAGTCTTGAAATCTTGTGGATTCCCCAGGCATAGTAAGGTGTTCATCCTATATCCTTCGGTATAATTGCCCTTAAAAGTATCAGGAAACATACACAACTTCTTCTATGTTTGCTTCACTGTACTGGATGTCTAAAAATAATTTGCAGTAAATCTTGATCTAGAGAGTCCCGGGTGAGAAGTACGTAATTAACTTAAAGAGATGAAATTGCTGTTTGGCAAAGCAGGAATTTGGCTCAGCAGCTCTTATGAGTCGAAGCAATTTTAATTTCATCAATATCATGCAGGTGATCGTAGTTCGTGTGGTAACCTGAGTTATGTTTATTGTCCTTTTGTATGCAAAACAGATATATATTGGACTGAACCTGTCACACCAGCGGCGACACTGTTCCATTAACACTCCGTCAACCTTACCCTTTCTCTTTTATGGGTCCCAGTTTCTGCATGTATAAGAATTCTCACCTTTTCGTGATTTATGGTAAATCACAAACAAATAGTTACATACTTGATGTATAGAATCTGTAGCTTTATTTCATTCTGGAACTGTCCAACCTCACTAGGAAATATACGCCCTGTTTCATATCATTGAGTTTCCATTGTCAGCTATCAGGATAAAGCTCCTCGTAAACCGCACGGGAGACGTTGAGTTTTGGCTTGATGTGAGGGTGGCTATGGGGAGTTCCAAGTAATACAATTTGCTCACCGCTTCAATTGGTCATCTTCAATATTTATTATACTCTATTGACGTCGCTCGCTACCTAGAGAAAATGTCCATGGTAGTACTTTCATTTATTTGATTAGATGTCGAAGTTGATTAAATAGGAGTTCAACTCAAGAAATCATTTCCGGGGGACGAGTTGTCTTTTTGAGCAGGTTTAGAAAACATCTGTTAAAAATCTGAGAAGTGAATTGTCGACGAAATCCAATTTAACTCAATTGAATAGGCTCCAATCTCTTAATAAATGCAATTCGCCGTAAGTAAATCATGGAAGCACGATGTTGGGAAACTGAGCAAAGGGGCAATAAAATCAACGGAGCATGTTTTTAAGAAAACCTGTTAGGCAAGAATATATTTAGTGCTGAGGGAGCTCAGTACAAAAGTGTTGAGTTGATTATTGCTTGGGTTGATTATATGGTTTTTTTCTTTCACCCAGAATCCCCAAGTTAAATGCGAATTTCAGCAAATGCCTTTATTTTCCGATTTTTTTTTTAAATAGTCAATTGGAATTCTTACAGACCAACGTGCTCTACAGGGCCTTATAAAGGCTAATACATGATATTTCTCTTCATTAACCTTTCTGGTGAAAGGACTGTATCCTGGAGTTATTTCTGGCATAAACAGAGGGATAACTGAACCCACTTTCTTTCAAGGTTAAGGACATGAGATTTGTTCCTGCGTTTTGCGGAGGTAGAGAGGTTCTGGGGGTGCTCTGAGTAGTGTTCCAATCAGCACAGATAGCGCTTAGATTAGATAGCCCGCCTCGTAGTGGGTTCCAACGGCGATGATAACCTGACTTCGGGGCCCATATCATTCAAGTGTATCAATTAGGAGACGGACAAGTTCTCAGAGAAAGCCGCTTGACTTAGTCTCACCGACTCACTTTTCCACCGAATATTTGCCTTTGGAATCCACTGCCACGAGATGACAATCAAGTCTAACTTCCCTCAAGATCACAACAATTTCAAGTGAGATAAGTGTGATTCAAGTACCATTCTGATGAACCGTTTGTGCTTTAGTGATTTTTTCTGGCATAAAGGCGCTTTAATTGATATCCTATGTCATTCAGCATGGATGCTCAGTATTTCGTATATTTCATGACATTTACCCTATAAAAATGCTCAGTTGTGGATTTGGAATAAGGAATCTGTTAAAGTTACACACGAGTTGTCAAATATTATGCAAATTTGGTGAACGTATTTCCTTCCTGGAAAAGGCCGCTTTCAACGATATTGTATTTGTACTTCTAGTGAATGCTCGATGAGAACCAAAACATGTACATGGTTTCTACATTGACAGTTTTACAACCTAATTTACTCTCCTGCTATATTATTGGTACAAAATTCAGAAAAAGGTATAGAACAACAATGTGGATGTATATATGGAGGTCAATAGATGACATTTCGCTACCTCATTATCTCGAGGCAGCGAGACTCACCTAGCCATTTCACTGCCTTACCTTTAGTTGCAAAGGCCTAGATAGCCAACCCCAAAAACGACCTTCGCATGTATCCCAAGTTTCCTTGCGGATACAGATACTAGCCTTTTGTGAGGAACTATGATGAGCTTTCCTCTGTAGACAAAAACTTCCCGTTGAAGGTACATCTTCTACGGCGTATTATCGACCTAATGTGTTCTGCTATTAGCGCTGATTCTTGTTGGCTAATGACATTCGGATTTTAAGGCGGCACTTCTGAAGCCTACTCTGTTGCGCTGGACGCTCCCTTTTTGGCCACTTCCGTTTTCCCCTTCCATAGATTTGCCTCACACAAAAAGCCCTGGGCCTGGCTGAAGAATGTGGCCCTTGGCCTGAGGGAATTAACATTCTGGCCGTTACCAAATACGCAGTTTTTGTCCGCGCACCAAGTTTTTAATCGGGACACAAATACACACAGATATTGGGTGGTTTTGATCGGTGAAACAAGAATGTCCCTCACATAAGGTTTGGGACAAAAAGTTCTAATTTCAACTCAACTTGGGTGTGAGTGACCTTTCACGACGAATTAACCATGATGTCTCATGCACATACTTTTCAACAGTAAACGGATGCAATATGAGTGTTTGTTAAATGCCGGTGCTTACGGAGTTCAGCCGATAAAAGGCTGCTCCATTACATCTGAAATGTGAAAATCATCTTGATGCCAATCTTCGAGAGTTGGAAAAACGAAACAACAGCAAAGAATGACACTATGCATGAAATTAATAACTTCTTGAGTCAAACAAGCTATTTCAACTTCTGACATGTTCTGCTTTTGTTTACCTTTAATTTATGTATTTTAGTATGCTTAGAAAGTTGCATGTTTGGATTCTTTGTTTGATGCTCCAAAGACAGTTGTAAATCAATGGGAAAGACGAATGTCAGAAATGATTAAGGTACCCGCTGGAGAAAACACTAAGACAAAGAAAATGACGACGAACTGAGTCGATACAAGTACTGAGCACAGATGTGGTGACTCCTTGTATATGTCTTTCCATCAAGTATAATCAAAGTGGTATGGGCCATAAAACATTTCTAAGCTACTTTTTTTCGGTTTGTGAAAAAATAGAATGGACAGTACTTTTATTACCTAGAGTTTCTAATTTGAAAAAGTTACATGCATTATTATGTTCCAAGCAAAATGATCTTCGTGAAATTTATAACATATACCTTAAAAACCTCTCCTGTATTCTTTCAAGGCAATATGTATGTTCGGTCGTGCAGGGCATTGACATAGCCTAGATCACGCGAGGAAAATATGCAATGGAATTAGTGACTTTTGTGTTTTTTTATCAGCCCCAGCGTTTTAAAGTCTTTGTTTGATACACTGTTTATGTGGGGCTTGGAATTCAAATTTCATCTGAACATGACACTGAAATCGTGTGTGTTCTCACGAATTTAACACCATCTACGCTGTAATCATAAATAATAGGTACATTTTTATTTGTAAGTGAAATAACACCAAATTTGTTTCGATTGAACCTCATCAACCTGGTAATACACCATTCTGTGACGCATTCGACGTCTGCCTCAATATGACTGCCTCGATATGTGATATCTCTTTAAATAATTTAGAGTCATCTGCATAGATGGAGATTTCTAAGCTTTTAACAAAATTTGATAAGTCATTTTGTATATTCAAAACAACAACGCTCAGAGTATATTGAAACCATTTACAAACTGATGTATTATCAGTGTATGATTGATGGTATCAAATACTGTTTTGTCGTTTCTTATCTATACACTTTGTGAGCTCATCCACATGCATTATCAGGTTTGTGAAAGTGGGTCTACAAGGAAAAATCAGCGTTGATAGTCATTTATCCGTTGTTTACATCATTGAAAGCATGTACGTTTACAACTTTTACAAAAATCTTTGAAAAAGTGATAACAAACACATGGGTATCATCATCCTTAACATCAGCCATTGATCGCTTGACACAGATTCGGTAGAAATGAATGACAATGGAATGGCCAGTTCATCGGCTTATTCATTAAAGATGATACAAGACATAGTGTCAGGTCTGCATGCCTCTGTTGGGCTTGTTACATGTAAAATCATGGTTTGGAGGATTTTTTTTACTTTTTCTGTCTTGTTGAACATCAAATTCTATTGTTTCCATGTATTCGTCAAAATCGAAATCTTTTAGATCTTTGAATGCAATTATATTTTTTGTAAAAGTAAATCGATTATGCGGATGTGTGGTTCTCTTTGTTTTCTTGGAAGGCCTTTTCTTTTTCTATGGCTAAGCAGATTAAACATATTATCATAGCAAGCCGGATATTTCTATTTTAAATTCTGACCGTCGACACATACTTCTTTATAACACAGTACAAGTAAAAACAGAAAAACTCGACTGCGTCATTCACACTTTGATAATTATCGTGCGTGCCCCACGGATAAATCATGAGTATACGCCTCATGTAATCAAAATCTCTGGATACCAGCATGCTTTCGTGAAGCGAAGGACATATGGAAGTTTATCTTTGGGAGTCGCGGACTTTCCACAGGGGTTCACACTTAGCATGACATTGGACAAGGCCAACTCAACCAGATTGTGCATATTATACTATTTTAAATAACAAAAGATAAGAAAACATTGAATGCTGGGAAATAGGGCCTTGACCATTCGGACGTTATGGTTGTAACTGGCACCGGTCTATCCGAACTACGGAGACAAACACCATGTGCACTATCTATTGTTTCTACGTGCTCTTAGACAAGAAAGAATGATAAATGAAGTCAAGGCAAATTAGCAGTATGATCATGTGTTCACATAGGCTCAAATGACTAATGTCGCTAGATATGTCTACCTTCAGTTGATTGTTTGTTGTGTATTTATTTAACATTATCATTTATGTGAATCCGCATATGTCATCATATATCAGAAACGAATCTATGACATTTGGTGAAAGTCTTATGTATTTTACTTTGAACCACTGTTGGACTGATATCAGATCACGTTAAGTGCCGTGTGTGTCAAAAACAAGAATGTACCTAACGATTATGATGTGCAATCAACGACCACACTTTCACGGGAAAATTGGTAACTGTCCTCAAGTCACCGGTAAGAAATCGCCTACCATACTGTGGGCACCAGTGGAATAGACTAATGTAAAGTGAAAACCCAGAGAGCAAAATTATGAAATGAAAATACAGGACATCACATTGAGACGCGATCACATGTTCATGCGAAATGGGTGGTGGGTTGATTCTGCGGCATATAGGTGATATAGGTGTTCTTTCTGTAATCTTTCTGCGTGACATTATGAGTGTTTAGGAACATACTCATTCGAAGGCCAATGTTATTGCGGAACACGTGCTTCCTCCATGGGATTTTCATTGGTCGTTGATAAGTATGTATTTCCTGAAACAAATGCATGCACTTGACTAAGTCACTCCTTGACACAACATTAGAAAGCAGCATGAAGCCGTCGTGATGTGTTTTAAAGCAGCATGAAGCCGTCGTGATGTGTTTTAAAGCAGCATGAAGCCGTCGTGATGTGTTTTAAAGCAGCATGAAGCCGTCGTGATGTGTTTTAAAGCAGCATGAAGCCATCGTGATGTGTTTTAAAGCAGCATGAAGCCGTCGTGATGTGTTTTAATCGACACGAGCGAGCATCGAAAAGTCACTGTGTTATCAAGCAATATTGATGACAGCGAAAGAGGTCGAACAGCCAATGTAGCCTGTAATGTTGTTATTTCGCCACTAATTTCTATCGTGCCTAATTTGCCACAAAGTCACTGGACCCCTTATAACCTTTAACAAGTCGATATGTAGGGAGTTATGTTTAGTGTTAATTCCTACCTCTGTGAAATAATTTTCTCCCATACACGACATACTTTTCACTAAATCCACATTCCAGTGCCTTGTTGTTTTGAGCTAAAGTCAGTGTCAGTGACTCTAGGCCTTTGTACAGATGAACCTGCCT
The DNA here is from genome assembly GCF_032854445.1 of Liolophura sinensis. NCBI lineage: Eukaryota > Metazoa > Mollusca > Polyplacophora > Chitonida > Chitonidae > Liolophura > Liolophura sinensis. The sequence goes on from NC_088303.1 coordinate 27,113,720, forward strand.
GACTGGGCAGTGAGGAATGCATTTTTAGAGAAGATATTTCAGGAATCTGAAGACTTAATATGGGTCATTAAGTTAAAGTGTATAGATGGTGTTGGACATCGCTTGCTTAAATGAAACTGATAAAAATGGGCTTCCTATTCAATCTAGGAAATTTGTTTCATATGAATTACGCCAAAAAGTTGTCCGTTGCGCATTAGTTTCACTTCTTGCATTCCACACAGGTATGAATCTTACTGCATAAAATGATGTTTTAAAGATATTCTTAAACCGCCTGCGCAAGACTGTGGAAAATTGGCCCTTTTATTGTACAGTATTTCAGCAGATATAACATTTCACGTAATCGGTCATTGTTCTTTCGCATGTCTCGGCAGAGTTTATGGTAACGGTATTGGGAGATACAACGGCTCAGCGGTTTTTGAACAACGTTATGCGGAACATAAGGCAGGCATTGACGAAGATAGCGAATTAATATCTGAGGGCCTCCAGGGAACACTTCAACACTGAAATCCTACACTTACGTCACAGTAATTGTACATTTACCATTTAACCATGGCTGGATACAGCCGAAAAGTTTGGGAACGCATATGCCGTGTTGTTGTCTAGTCTGACAAACAGCTCCATGGCCTTTTTATTAGATTGTTCTGTTACATAGATCATATTGAGCTCGGTTCGATATTAGAAAAACATTTGACTTTTTAAATATTGCTTCAGTCTCCATGTAGTATTTCCTGCCCTGCAAATGCTGCAGCTGCTAAAACACATTGTGTTTTGACAAATAGTTGAAAATATTTCCCCCAATTGCGCTGTTATCGTTATAATTGCCGAACACTTATCTGTGAGTGGATTCGTTTTATTTCCTCGTAAATTTCGATGTAGAAATACAGTAACGGTCTAGCCTGTCAAAATGCCTGTCGCCATAGAGAAAATTGTAGACCTGATGTTTTTGACATTTATCCTCACGGGACGCCGTAGTTGCTAATGAAGTTTCCTATCTTTCCGTTAATTTTATTCCAGGACTGGTTCAGTTTGTGTAGGTAATAAGAACTGTTTTTAGAACTGTGAGGGATATTAAAATCTGTTTGTCGTGGAATTCTTTTATAATATTGTTTTGAACTAAAATTTTAGGAGTTGTAAGTTTTTTGAGCGGGTTTTAAAAATCCAATTTAATGATTTGATCAAAATGTTAACCTACGTGTACTCTTTGACTTGAGTATTTGTCATAGTGTAATTGAGGGATCATAATACACAATGTGAAATTAATTCAAATGCGTTTGTTTGTCTGCTTTTACTTTTTTGTTTTCTTTCTTTTTTATGTGGCTTTGTCATGCTTAGAATATTGTCTTCATCCTCGACTTCCCTGCCTTTATTTTTAACCTGGAGCAGACGGGAATATTAGCTCTTTATACTACTGTCCCCCGTATCAATGTCGTAAATATCCTGGCTCGTCGGTGGAAATCATTCTCCTCCTCTCGCCACAATCACAACGTTTTGTAACAAAGGTCATTCTGCTTAATTGAGACTTTCCGATTTTTGATGTTAAACTGTATGTGGCTTGAATTTAAATATGACCAGTCGATTGAAAGATGCTTTTGAACAGACAAATCAGTCCAAGTGATGTAAGTTGTATAGCTGCCGAAGAAACACCAATGGAGACCTTACTCATACCTCCTTATACGTCGTGCCCGTTATCTAAATAAGCAAAATATATTACAAATAATTTAATTTTACATTTGATGACAAGCCTTCAATTAGTGCAAAATCTTGATATTTGACTAAATAATTTGACTATATATGGTTTGATCAAGTAGGAATCAATTAGTCGTAAAAAAAATCTTTGACGGTTTTTTTTTTGTTTGTTTTTGTTTTTGTTTTTTTTTTTTTCATTTTTTTTGTTTTATACAGAATCTCCTATTCTTCAGAAAGGCTTATCTATTCCTTAATTCAAGGTCGATCTTAACGTGTGGTTAAGATGTGGTAGTGCTCGAGGGCTCGTTTTGGTAGTGTTACCCAAAGTTCGTTAGAGATGACCTGCCTGCATGAATATGTCATACATATTGACCTCGCTAACATTCTGGCGTCATAGAAAATATCCTTGAGCAACGCCCCAAGCTGAGAGCGCGGAAGACGAAGAGAACGCGGGTCCACATCGTTCGCGTGTTTTGCGTGTATATGTCTGATCCACGAATGATCGCTATCAGTCACCATTAAAAATGCCTAACTTTATCGCTCTGTCATGGTTAGCTCCTATCTGTAGAAGCACAAACAATAATGCTTTTCTTTTACATCTTGTAAGCGGTGTGATTAAATATTTCACAATCACGCCATGTCTGTTGAAGTAAACTGTCTATTAAGCCTGTCGAGGTGCGCTATGGCATTAACGTATCTTTTTTTCAGCCGTTTTTCACTTCCCCATACCCAACCAGACATTGTTTTAGCTTTAGTTCATCTCAACTGTAAAGAAGTCAACATGACTGTGGTTTATTAATGCGTTTCTCGTTTTTCTTTTTTTAAGAAACAAAAAGAAAAGAATAAAAGAAAACAGATGATCATAAAAAAGATATATATACGTATGTGTAAAACGTGACGTTCAGTTAGATGAAGCTAACTTTCCAACCTTTCAAGCTGTTTGTGAATATTTTTTTTTTTTTGCTTTTTCTTATTCATTTTATGGATGACAGACAGACGTACGCATGGCTTACAAGAACAAATGGCCTTGTTATAAAGTACATGTCAATGTTATAAAAACGCAGTCATTTCTCTTCTATCTTGACTACCATCAACATCCAGCTCATTTCATTTCACACCGTAACTGTGCATTTTTTCTCGGATTTTTTTGTGGAAAACTTTAACCGCTATGCAGTAGATCGATTTCCGCTCAATCATGCAGACAAGGCTGAGTGCAGAGATAAAATGTGGCAATTAACACACGCAGCTGTACAGTCAAAGAATATCCAGATTCCGGAATTATTAATAAGATGATTTGATATGCCCTGTAGCTTTACGTATTATACAGAATACCATGATTAATGTAATCGTGAAAAAAAAAAGAATCGAGCTTAACGAAATGATGCCACCAAAGTTCAAATGTGGCAATAGCATCTGTGTAGATATCACAAGAGATTACTGCACTAAAAGAAAAGAAAATATTGTTGCAGAGTTTTTCTTTTATTAGATCTTAGCTTTATTTTTTGAAACTGAGACCCACGTAAGATCCACGTAAGTGCGCCAGCGAAGCACAACCTTTCTGGCTCTTTTTCCAGAGGTACACGGGAAAGTCAGTCCACAAACCAGTGGATTGTCGTGAGCGTCCGCCCACAATAATGCGGGCAGCCGTCATATAAATTAGATATTCTTGAGTGCAACACAAATCAAATATATAAATAAATATTTTGAAACTGAATAATAAACTTGCGTCCTCAGGAAACACTCAGGATCACCAAAAAGGGGGAAAATTGACATTTTTCCCCTTACTTCTACACAGAGAAAATGTCATGAACACTGATCACAAATGCCGGAGGGAACTGACGATTATGTCAGTGTTTATATCCATTAGGAGGAGTCACGTTTTAAGGAAAATCTTCACAGAAAACCTTATAAGTTCCACAGATTTACAATGGATCTTTCTTCCACACCATCCCATGTTGCTTATCTTCTGCATTTGTTACCGTTCTCAGCTACACCTTCCGATAAGAACACGATAAGGTCAGTTCTCACCGAAAGCTGCCTTCTGTTACATGTACCTTTCGCATCCAGCTAACAAAGTTAGCTGCTCAGAAGGCCATGGATTGGCTGTTGTGCGAGGTAGGCTCAAAATAATACTAAAACTTATAATTTCATTTTGGCCTGTTCATGATGCTGCATGAGATGCTCACCTAGCGTATAATCCATGAGTCAAGGCCCAGAATTTAACATACTGGTACCAACCAGTCAGGGTGGCCAGATCTTCCTGTTATTTTTAAGTTGATACATGTCTTAAGTTCATGTTTCTATATGATTGCCCTCGCACATGGGTAGCATGTTCGGTTATTCCTTTAGAATAACAGCGCTATTTGAACTCACAGTCATCTCAGGAACCGAGTGTTTACCCTTGGGAATACTTCCTTGACTAATTGAAGCTATTTTTCGCAAACATAATGGCAGATTAGTTGATGAACGATGACATTTTAGCCCTTTCTGGGTTGGGAGAGGAGTGAGCTATAGGGGTGAGAAGGACTGCATTCACAATTTTCTTTGCAGCCCTAAAGTTTATGTTTGTTACACTTTAGGGCATTCTATCGGGACTTTGATAACATTTTAAATTGACTTTAAGTTGAAAAATCACTGGTAAATTCCACATGGCACAGAGTAAGGGGTCTTTCCATGACCCCCAAACACCAAAGGAAACTCCACGACTTGATTCTTTCAGAGGAACTTTCACATTCTCGTTTATCTGTCAGGGGATGCCATGTACGTTTAACTAACATCATGCCCCTTAATTTGATGTCTTATTTGCATGGTGGCTTTAATTAGGGAACCTTGTAGTCATTGGTTCGTTGTAAGGAAGACTCATCTTTGTGTACAATCTAGAGCTTCTAATGCACGACTGAAGCATCGAGGTCGGTCTTGTGTAGGACAAAAATTCTTTGGTCAAGTTTTTGGATTGCTAAGTATGCTGCCATATGCACCAAACTAATCAAACTGGATAGGAGGTTCGTTTGTTTTCGTCTATTAGAGAACAACTGCATCTGCATGATAATCCTTGAGACATCTTGTCTGTTTTACTGCTGGGATAGTGTGCGCGCACAATTTCAGGTCTGAAGAGCGAATGTGAGATTTATCACACCATGTTTTGGACATTGTATTTTTTAGACATGTAGATTACAGGCGAGGAACCGAAAGACGAATCTTTACTTACCTTAGCCAATCAACCTTATCTCATCGTAATGATGGGCGTATATAAAAAAAAGTACAAAGCTAGGCATATAAATTGGTTATAAACTGTTATCAACCCAACTGAAAACCTTTTAAATATTACATGTAAATGTACAGGTCAACTGATTATTCAGCTTATAGCGTACATGAAATAAATACAAAATGTAGACTGCTAACTTTTCTTTACCTCATAAACAGTGCAAACCTCCCTTTTAAATTGGTCTTACTATATTATTAACTGAGAGTGCACGATATATGGTGTTTATTTTTGCTTTTTGTAATTTGTGCAGCGCCATATAAGGTAGTTTTTCATTTATCAAAAGACTATCATGTCTTTATTTACTTCTACTGACCTATCAGCATGTTAGTACTAATTAGATTTGGCCATCTCAGGTGGTACCAATATCATGTCTGGCTCATAGACTATATTTACAAGTACCGGTGTGCACATGCCAACGTCACTATACGATAGAGTTTGCATATATATAATCTTCCATACACTTCTTTTGCCTTCGTTGCAGCCATGTCGCGTAACTACGGTAGGTTTGAATATTTTTACATACTATTCAGCTAAGTTCAGTTCAGCGCTTTTAATTCCTTCACGAGGAGTGCCTAGTGGCTGTAGGCGGAGAGTCTAGCTGTCTCCTGACAGAGCTCATAATACACCATCGTCCGGTTTCGCGCTGCGTTTCCGGGCGACAAATTTTTATGTTTATTACTTCGATAAACCTATTGATAACGCCTGTTCTATGTCACTTGTTGAGATAGTCTGGTGTACTCGCACTCTACATCTATATGCATCGAAATCTGACAAAACAGTTAGCTTTAACAAGTAATTCCTCTAAACTGAGGCCAAACTCTTAAGACAAAAGAAAGACTACAGCGTGGAGGGTAAACCAGAACAGCGACGACGTTGTAATATTTGCAAATATCTCATCAGGCTATCTCAATCATGATGTGAATGTTAAAATATTAGCGATTTAAACGCCACCAAACTTCATGCCTTCAGCAAAATTAGATAAAACAGTGTCATTGGTATTAATTGCAATTTATATTGACGGCCGTATTACATTGAATTTCTGCAAAAACCATGATTCTGCTGGTGGACTAAGCATCTCCGAGACCTGGTGGAGGGAAGAAGAGAAAAACCGTCATCCTACTATCTTACCATCCTTCCCTCGGCTGGCGATGACAGGAAACGATGGCACGATGATGCGAAGCGATGACACGATGACACGAAGTGTTGACACGATGTTAACATTGCTTGGCGCCAGAGTGTCATCGCTTGGTGGTATAGCCCTCCCAAGAATACCTACTTGCATTGTGGCCTTTATTTTACTTTTTCGCTGGTGATACTTGTCCGGAGGTTTTACACATATCCATATGGGTTTGTTTCGCGTCGAACGTTTATTCTTAAGCATGTAATTGGGAATTTTTTCTCCTTGAAAATGAAAATAGAGAGTGCGATGTCATTTGTATTTACTTAGCCTCATATAACATTATTTTTCCGCATGGTATTTGAGAATTTACCATCAGAAATCCTATGAAGCAAATAATGCCTATAAGATTAATCATGTGTGCAATATTTTGTGGAATGTGGAGATATCAAGGAGTGGCTGCATATAACACTTAGTAGTTTATCTTCTTGAACTATCCCGAGCAATGTAAATTATGACAAAAGATTTGAGTGTGGTGGAGTTCGGGCGGTCCGAGATCGTTTGTGCATGTCAGTTGTCCAGATAGATACAGATGTTGGATAACCTTTGGACTTCCATTCTGTCTATCATCTATGAAGAGCTCTGTTCCGAAGCCCACCAAGTGACGGCTCAAGTGCCGTAACGAGCCTCAGACGTTAGAGAGCTACACTGTCATTTCCGGCAGAGAAATACGGACGTGGGTATGAATAGGCGAAGGTCAGGCCTAGCTTTGTTCTGCTGGATAGTGTCAGACTGGGAGAGGACAGAGTGAGAGAAAAACCTGCTGACCTCACGATCTTCCGCTCCTGTGTTAAGAAACTGTACCCTGTATCGTCATTAACTTGAGACAGGATCAATAAATCAAAGATGGGAAGTTTTCCTGTTGGAAAGCTGAAAAAAGTTTGAAAATGAATTTATTTCTCAAAAACAGTGGAAAAAGAGCTTCAGCGAACTTTCTTGTCTACTAAATGATACATTCTTTTTTCAAAACAGAGCCACACATATTACCATTCATTATACAACGAATACATTGCAAAACAATATTTATTATGGTTTATTAGGTTATCAATCCACACATTTATTTAAGCTAAATTTATAATGCGTGCAATACATTCATATGCGGTAAATTTTCAGAGTAAAGAAAAAGTGAAAGACGAGTCAAAACATAGAAGAAATCAAGTGAATGAGTCTAGCCAGCACCTGACGATATATTTTGATGTACAGTCCGCATGAGTCGAGACATTTTTTTGTTTTTATCCACCCACATGTTTTGCACTTACTGCAATACAACACTTTTATATGGGTTAATTTGGCCGCTCATTGTCAAACAACTCGATAAGTTACTACCAATTCGCCGTTTTCAAACAGGCGTATTCAGACGACACCGCGACTTACATCATACATCAAACGATGCATTCAGGTGATCGAAAAATATTCATCAAATAGTCAATAGATTAGTAGCTAAAAATGAATGACCTTGCGTGCCAAGAAATAGTCACGCGCTTTGCCTGGGAGCAAATAAGCTGAGATTGAGATGACTGGAATGTCTGTGGTGGTCTTGTGCAGATCAGCCGTTCAATATGTCATATCAGAAGGAATCTCAAGTGTTTCAATGAATATTACACTTGCACTTGCTTCGTCTGCAAGGAGCGAGAGTTAATGTACTGGTATGAGAAACAGTTTGTTTCGTTTTTAAGGAGCGAGATTTTAACATACCCAGAATGGTTTGAGAATTTACACCAACACTTGCTTCGTCTGTAAGGAGAACCAGTTGCTTTGTTTGTAAGGAGCGAGATTTAAAACACTCTCACTGGTATGAGAAGCAATTTGCTTCGTCTGTATGGAGCCAGAGTTAATATATTCATGCTGATATGAGAAACAAAGTTAATATATTCATGCTGGTATGAGAAACGATTTGCTTTGTCTGTAAGGAGAGAGAGTTAATACACTTATACTGGTGTGAGAAACAATTTGCTTTGTCTGTAAGGGGCGAGAGTTAATAAACTCATACTTTTATGCGAAACAATTTGCTTCGTTTGTAAGAGGCGACAGTTAATATACTCACATTGGTATTAGAGACAGTTTATTTCGTTTGTAAGGGACGAGAGGTAACACTCATACTGGTAATATTTGTTTGTACATAAGAGCAGAGTTTTCTTCTGGTGTTAATCTGTGATATAAATGAGAGTTTAGATCAACATGAAATAATCTGGGTTGTGCTATCGCTGCTTATTTCACTTTGTACGCAACGTGAAGTGGCTGGTTTGCCTTGTTTGCCTTCTTATTGTATCAGTGAAGAACAACACGTTCTCCAGGTTAGGTTGTTTTGCTGAAGTTAGTAACCCTCAGATTTAACATACGGACGATTCGTACACATGCCAGACGGATTGTTCTAACACGTTACAGGTAGATCACGTGGGTGTATGCTAATATAAAATTGTGGCGAACCAATGAGTAGTGGCCTTTAAGGACAACTTGGCGGAACAGGTCGCTGTTAAGATCGTTTATCGTGGTCGGTGCTGATTTGTCAAGAATCGCCGGCAGATCAATGAGTAGACTGGCGGTTTTCAATGCGGAGCAAAGCTTCGACTGATGACAACGGCAGACAGATGTAGCCTGCTCGCTCTTTTCCTTATCCTCGTAGTCAGACAGCGGTTCCACACGTGAACTTCCCGGTCGGCCGTACCGATGGAGGCTGTAGAGGACGAGTGGATCTAAAGTGTTTATATCAGCAGCAGGTAAGACCTGATACGTATTGTTCTTCATTTTGTACTCTAACTCTCAGCTACGATCTACGGGATGGACAATTCCTGATAACAACGTTTTCCCCTGTTTGTGTTCCTTACTTCGGCATTTTGAAAAACTAAAATTGTCTATTTACAGGATTGCATAGTAATGAGACTGTTACACACACTGTGGATTGTTAGTCTGTTGTAAGCCTTAATCAAATTTTATCCGCAAAACACTTATCCCCCCCCTCCAAAGTAGCCAGGGAAATGAGATTCAGTTTTTTCCTGACCGCTTAAGTATCATCACATTTTGCTTTCTTGTCCGAGGGATATCATCAGTATCTGAAAAAACCAAACACTTATTTTAATTCATGACAAATGCCTGGGATGAAGATTATGAAGACTGATTACACAGAACCCGATTAAACTTACCTCAAACCCGTTTATTTGATTTGAACTATTATTTGTGTACTCATTGAGTTAGAATTTGAAACGTTCAACTGGTGGGATGCTAAGAGGGTTTTGCTACTTAGTCTAGTGATAAAATGGATACTATAATACATAATCTAGTATTACGGTAAAGTCATAATCACCAAATTTGTGGATTTGTTCCGTGTTAATCCGCTTCGAAATTACTAGAAAGAGAACTTACGTGTGAAGATTCTCAAAATCAGTTAGTTTGCTTCGAAAACTCTTTATTTCTGAGTAGGGACTTTTTACAAAGCGCCAGGTCAAGTTTTCCAACAATTGTATTATAAGTTAGATACTGAAGGCCAACAGAGACAGGTGAAAATGTTTAACTTCAGACAAAATTTACATGAAGAGAAGAGGAGTGCCTTGGTTGTCAAAGCCACTGTGTTCTTGAAGCGACAGTTTGACCGTGCCGGAAACTTATAGTTTATTTTACGAAAGCACAACTTCATACGGCGAATTTGCTTCGGCAGAGCGTACTGGTATACATTGTGAATTGAATTCGCGAAGGCAATGCTCACACCTCTGTAACCCTGTCGGTAAAACAACAATTTTGATCAAAAAGGCCTTACCCACGACTACGAATACGTTAGCTGTCGATTTCTGTGCCGAAAACAACTGCTGTTAATTTGCTACATTTGTAGCGAACACGTACTCCTTGCACCTGATGTTTGTATCCCCTTGGTGTTTGAACGATTTGGAGATCCCTCTGAACAGGCAGCTGTAAATCTTTGATTCCCACGACTAGATCTGCCGTGATGAGGGGCTATAGGGAATTCAATTCTGTATTACCGGCACCGTGTGAATCCTATAGCATTCTCAACTAATGACTCTCTATATTTATCAGCTTCTCAAGATTTAAGGGTTGTCCCGAACATTTAGTAAACAAATTCTAATGGGGATAAAAAAAAATCTATCAAGTGACTGTATACGCTTTTTTCGCTTTATTAAACATTTCTCTTTATTATTAACTTGCTTTGCTGTAGATTTTTCGCATCAATGCCGAATACGGTTAGTTTGCTGACGGTGAACTAAGATTGATTTTATTCAAATTAGCTAGATTTTCACCATGGATGCATGTATCATGTCCTATAGAAGTCCTTTAGATAGTATCGTAATGGTGCCAATATACTGGTTAGGCGGTTAGCATTGGTGTACTGGTGGCATTAGATATTAAACAGGGTTGCTATGTTTTAGGCGTCATCTGTACGTTAAATATGTGTATGAAGGCCTATTTACGTAATATTTAATTACTTTTGTATGAGATTCTTATATTTACATTGGGTGGTAATCTCTGACAACGTTTTACCGATGGCGTCAAAGCTGCTTACTTCGGTTCTACTCATTCGACTGCAGCTTTGAGTCCTGAGGTTGGACAGGTAACTGAAGAAAGGGGGCGGAGTGAGGGGTTTCTTCATTGTTTACTGTGGTTACCTACATCCCTCTCCCCACCCCCACCGCTTCCCCTCCGTAAACCTGACAGCCGCCATGTAGCTAAGGGCTATATTCTTGAACGTAGCGTTATACATCATTCAAGCAATTTATGAAATAAACTCCCATATATTTTCTTCTTTTATCCCATAGTTATTAAACTCTATCGTTTCACTTTAATGGACCAGTGTTATAAATGACCCTTTTATCAAAATGAATTTTTTTTAATCTTCTCAGTTCTAATCCTTCGATCAGATGGGAGAGTTTGTGGAAACTCTGAAATGTTCGTCCTATCCTGTAAGTCCAGGACAGTGAATGGGTTTTTTTTGTTATAAATAACTTCTGTGTAATTCCTGCATGTGACACTATGACGTGAAAATATCACCGAATTAGCATTGTCAGGGCCAGCAAAAGTGGAAATTTAAAAATCACCCCGGAAAACATGCATAATGTGGAGGTATTTCGATTACAAGTTTCAACAACAAATGCCATAGGCTTGGAGAAGCATTCAGTGGAATGGAATAATCGGCGACAATTTGCTCCGACCAGTCGAAAATGGGATGGACTACGATTCCCATGAGCGTGGCACTGTTTGTCTTTAGGATATACCTGCACAAAGTGTCCTCATGGCATTAAACTTTGGCGTAACATGAACCCACTGGCTCCATCCAATCTATCCTTACTAAAGACATATGTCATGGTTTAACTGATTTTATTGCCTTGAGATAATTCCCTGTTGATTGAACGTTCCACTTCTCAGACAGACTATATTCTGACAGTAAAGCCAGTGTACTGAGATACATCAATACACGCTCTCTAACAGGCTCTCTATTTCTGATGTCATCGAATGTTAGTGTTCTGAGATACATGGCTCTGTATTTCTAAATTTCATCAGGTGTTTACGAAATTCACGGAATGTAGCGTTCTATCATGTGCACTACTCTGTCATGATTGCACTGTCTAAAGGGTACCCTTTGATGACCAGACTGTCCAGGTCAGTGCCAAGTTCTTGCATAGCTTCTGTGTATGCGCCAGCTCTCCCGTGGGACCAGATGAGCTTCTTCCGCCATGATATAAATCTCAGGTCTTGATGGAGTCGCTGACAGTCTTTTTGTCTCGGTTCTGTGAACACAAATTATAACGGACAGAGCTAACCGAAGTTCTTTCAAAAGTTTGCTGGAATTGGAATGAGGATGTTAAAAGGCATATGTTTATCCGCTATAGAAATCTGTAATGAAACGTTCGTACGGATACCTCAAGAGAATAACTGTTATATCTCTCTTCGTGAAGATCGCTCTCAATAAACTTGTTGATATTGAGCTGTTAATATTCCATAGCTTCTGAATGCAAATCTGAGTTTAAATTATAACGAAAACAGTAAGGTAACTAAAACATCCCTTCGAAATACGATGATTAATACACGTTTAACTTTGGAACGCTTCTTGTACAACAATCGGGGCCTCCGTGTCCATGCGGGTTAGAACGCCAGCACAGCGCAATGACCCAGGAGCCAATTCGGTCGCCGTGAGTTCAAGTCCAGCTAATGCTGTCTTCCTTTCCGATCCTAAGTAGGGTGAAATAGATAAATAAATTGTACAACGATGACCCAAGGTGCATTTCCGTTCCTTGGATGTCTGTATGTACTAGTATATACCCCCGTTCTTTAGTTGTCGTGTCTGTATATCCTAGTTTACATTTCCGTTCTTTGGTTGTCATGTTCGTATATCCTAGTATGTACTTTCGTTGTTTGGTTGTCGTGTCCATGTATCCTAGTATATACTTCCGTTCTTTGGTTGTCGTGTCTGTATATCCTAGTTTTGTACCTCAAAAGATCGACTCCGGTCAGTTTGCTTCATCCAACTTGAAAGTATGAAGACACACAGATTTGAACCCCTTACTCATTGCCGCTTTAGGCTAACATTGTCCTAACTCTCGTGGCGCAATCGTAGTTAAGATGATCTTAGTCTATTGTTAACGTTTTGACAGCAGATATTTCAAAGGATACGTCATCATCGTAATTCATCTGGCTTTGACTTATCTTTATTGCGATAACATCATATGTTATAAGGATAATTCATCGTCGTAATTCAGCTGGCTTTGCCTTATCTTTATTGCGATGACATCATATATTATAAGGACAGTTCAATTATCGTAATTCAGCTGGCTTTGACTTATCTTTATTGCGATGACATCATATATTATAAGGATATGCCATCATCTAATTCAGCTGGCTTTGACTTATCTTTATTGCGATGACATCATATATTATAAGGATATGCCATCATCTTAATTCAGCTGGTTTTGACTTATCTTTATTGCGATGACATCATATATTATAAGGATATGCCATCATCTTAATTCAGCTGGTTTTGACTTGTCTTTATTGCGATTATATCACATATTATAAGGATATTTCATCATCGTTATTTAACTGGTTTGGGCTAGTTTTATTGCGATGACAACATTTTACACGTCAAAATGATATGGAGATAAGTCGTTATGGATGATCTTAGATATTTGATCTGACATGACCACGTGTTTTATGGACGCATGTATTTACTGCGAACGAAGTGGCAGTTGGCTACAGCGTATACACATTCGTGCAAGTGGACGATGACGACCTCTATAGCCGTGTCAGCATGGACTGAGCATCCTCAAGATGACGCGTCGTGCCTCTAATCCTAAGCAGTAGATAAAGAAGGAGATAACAGCGGCTATACCAAAATCGCACAAGCTTATCATATAAGTGGCATATGTTGTGTTGGATGAATGAGGAACGTGGATATAAATTTACCCCTGTAGCCAAATCGTTGTCTCCGCTCATCAGTTCCTGTCTCTGGGCAATATTAACCACTGTAATTGAAGTATTGCTACCGTTAACGAGCTGCCCAAAGTTGTCATAAAAAGTTATGTCCCGACAATGGCATGACAGATGGGGTATACGAGAGAGGAAAATGTCTCTGTCCCCGGCGGTCATGTATAAGCCCACAGGACGGCGGCGTTATGGCCATCATTATTTGCCTCATAATGGTAATAAATACCTCCATGGGGACCGGGTAGCTTTACGATATTCTGCTGGCCTCAAGAATAGCCTTAACTTGCTGTCTTAAAAATGTCAGGTTACGGTAAACCCGGGTAATTAGTAGACGATCGTCTCTTTTTTGCTTTCCTTTTTTTCTGTTCCCGGTAATTTCTGTGCCATAGACTTTAAATTGCCATTTGGCTTTTAGGATGAGCATTAATGACACGTTGCCTGTAACGTATCCAGCCCATGGCGAACCAAAGCAAAATGTAGTTGTCCTCGCAGGCAACGACGTTTTTGTGCTGGATTTTGCTGCTATCGCGATCGTGTAGAGCCAACACGTCGCGGCTATGTTGTAAGGTTGTGATCTTTGCTCAGCTGGAGTGATGGAGATTGGAGATACTAGGTGATGGTGCAGCTTTGGCTGAGACATTTCCCTAACACAATATCTCCCTAACAGAATAACCAGATGTAGCAAACAGAATTCTTGTGGTTGTGGTTAGGGAATGACTATGCGATGTTTAAATAGTGGCCTAGTATTGATGTCGGAGATGTGACTGGTATGGAGGTTGGGGTAGTGATCAGGAAAACGGATGGGATCGAAAAAAAAATGTGGTCGTGGTGGTTCGGGACAGAGGACAAGAGGTTTGCTTGTTGAGGAGAAAAAGTGAGATTGTAGTGGTTCAGGGGCACTGGTGACTGTGATAAAGAAGAAGAGGTGGTACTGCGGGGGTTCGAGTCCAAGAATGACGTTGACAGAGGAGAAAATTTATTTATTTATTTATTTTATTGGTGTTTTACGCCGTACCCCAGGGTATTTCAGTTATACGATGGCGGCCAGCATTATGGTCAGAGGAAACCGTGCAGAGCCCAGGGGAAACCCACAACCATCCGAAGGTTGCTGAGAGACCTTCCTACTTACGGCCGGAGAGGAAACCAGCATGAGCTGGACTTGAACACACGCATGGGTGAGAGGCTCCCGGGTCATTACGCTGCGCTAGCGTGCTAATCAACTGAGCCACAGAGGCCCCCGCAGAGAAGAAAAGGTGAGACTGTAGTGGTCCGTGGACACGGGTGACTGTGATAGAGCAGAAGACGTGGTACTGCGGGGGTTGCCAGCACAAGAATGATGGTGACAGAGGAGAAAAGGTGACATTGTTGTGGTTCGTGGGCATGGGTGGCTGTGATAGAGCAGAAGAGGTGGTACTGTGGGGGTGCGAGCACAAGAATGACGGTGACAGAGGAGAAAAGGTGAGAACATGGTGTTTCGTGAAGGTGACTTATGAGATGCGTTGGAGCCGGTGGTTGTCTTTATATATTCCTTACGACCCCCTTTTAACCACCTGAGAGCATTTCGTATTTCTCTCCACATTAATACGTAGTTTTTGAGTCTAAGTAAAACTCTCACAAGGCACAGCCGAAATTTCCCGTCGAGTAGGTGAACAGCTGTGTTTTGGGTATCAAGACCAACGACCCTTACCACTCAATTGTTTGACTTGCCATAATGGACTGGAAATGTCGATGATATATTACGCATTCAACCAGTGACAGTATGTTGTAAACTAAGTCCCAGATGACGTGATTGTATTTCTAGCGTTCTCCGTTTGCACCTCACAAGTTGACCATTGCCTAGATGTCAAGCCCAGGTCTTCCTGTCGCTATTGAGGCTGTGTGTTTACAGAATGAGCAGAATAAATCAATACTTATCCATAAGCTGTGCATAAACTAGTCAAATAAAGAAAAAAACTGCACATTAAGACTGGAGACGACAACGTATGGACTGTGTTGGTTATCCCACTCCGCCCCTGCCTGAAGTTTTATCACCTGGACGTTCCCCTCCCCTCCCAGTTCCTCCACCTCTCCCGGGCGATTTCCCTCCTGGATTTTCTTGCTCCCTCTCACTCAGTCTTCTCTCAAAGAACTCCAAGATTTATGGAAAAGTCTGCGTTTACGATACGCATGTATCACATTTATTTTTTCATAATACCTTATGAAACTATAATACAATGAGCTTCATCATCTTAAAACATCCCCTGTCCAGATACACATGTTATTGTTTAGCGGAGTATCTTTATCATAATGGGTTATTGGTTTGGAGCCCATAATCCTCAGAAGATATTCTAGGATTGTGAAAACCTGATACGCCCGCGCTAAAAACACATTTATACAAACCCAAACCTGTGAACCTATTTGATACATGTAATGTCGTGTACATGTTTCTTGGTCAGAAGTGTTCTCAGCAATACGTCGTGTAAATGTTAACTAGCAGCTTCTTAAATGTGTGGCGTCCCTTAAGACAGTTACAAGTGTATGCGAAGAATGATAATAAAAATGACAGATAGAAATTATCATCTCCCAGCGTACATATATACAGACAAAAATTTCCAAAACTACCTTCAACTGAAAATGACAGGTGGAAACGTCCATGGGTTGGGCACGTTTAAGGGGAGAGAATTTTAACGGGTGAAATTTCATGGTGTGGGAGGTATCTTGCAGGGTGAAAGTATCTATGTCCCATTGTGTATACAGCCAACACTTCAGTATAGCGAAGTGAATTCCGTGTGACCTTTTCCCAAATATTACACTATCGTCGCCACTCTGGTTTTACTCCCATTTCTGTAGTCTTTTGCATTATAAACTGAATCCTTGGAGAAGATAAAGTAGCATCAATCATGTCTCCAGGCGCTCAGGGATTACAGTTATGACTCTCCGAGGAATGAAAATCGTTCAACAGCGTGACTTTCGTTGGAAACAGATTAGAGATTTTTTCCATTTTTAAGTCAATGATAATTTTTAAATGCTCAGTTTACAATAATTGAGATTCATTCCATCGTTTGGACCTCAGCGCATTGCACTCAATGACTGTAGACGTCGCACACAAAACTATCGTGGACACTGATTCATTACAGAAAATTAGGAAGTGGTTTGGTTGGGCAATAACCCAAAATGTAATTTCACTTTCCATATACTCTTGACCATTTTTCATTCTTGTAACTTTAAAGTCAATCATTTATTTCTATAGTTTGATGATTCAAGTGTATTAATTTCCTGAATGACGTTTAACAAAAACACAGAAATTGTTCTGAACATAAAGCATATTTCTGTTCACGTTTTGTACCTGAACAGGTGGGCGTGTTTAAAGGTATTTGGTATTTTACGCTCTACCCAAGAATATTTTACTCATACGATAGCGGCCATCTTTATGGTGTAGGGAACCTTCCGACGCACGACCTGAGAGGAAGTCGTCATGAGCTCCAGTACGGGCCCCGTAACATTGCTGCAGATTTATTGAAACATAACATTCGTGACAAAATTTGCCGACAACAGATGGGCGGCTAAAAATGGAGCTTGAAAGTCTACAGAGAATTAATCAGGGGTTTTGTTCCTTGAAATGTGATTTACGTTTAGGACTTCATTTCTGCTGTAATTGTAAGAAACCAAGACAGGCTTACGTTATTGTACGTCCGCCGACTGGAAGCCAGCCAAGCTTTATGCTATTATCTTCTTTGACAGATCTAATGACATTGAATGCTCGTTCTGTTACATATTGGTCATATACCTGCACATGATGTGGGCTGAAGACAAACTAGTGTGAACTATACTGTGCTATTAGTATATAAGAATTTCGAAGCCTTTGTATGTCGCGTAATTTTCGTGGACTGTTCAAGTTTTTTCTCGGGCGTTAAAACAAAATATTAGCCGGGCGAGCTTTTTTGTCGGTTTAGAAGCTGTAATGACTGACAGGTCGGGCGGAGCGGAGTTCCGTGCTTCGCCTAGACGGGGATTACATTGTTCCTGTGGCACAATGCTTGGAGTTTATGAGGGAAGATCATTACATGCGGGTAAGGTTCATGTAGACTCCACATTTGCATGATTTTCATCACATTAGGGTTAAACAGATACATTTTAAAGAATATTGGCCTATTGTCTTTAGTTCAAATATTTTTAGACGTTGCCTGTTGTCTTTAGTTCAAATATTTTTTTAGACGATGCCTAGGCAATTCGGATGCATTTTCATCAGGTTTTTGCGTAGTTATCATATGTATGGGACAAATCGTTATAGTGGCGAGTTTATGACCCATAATTTGGAGTTGCTGTTTTCAGCTGACGTCTGGGATTGTGACATTCCGATGAGACTAGGACAAGACTTCGTTACGATAAGAGAGACAGCCTATGTGACATAATCTCTTTGATACGCCGTGATTCTGCTGCTAGAGATAAGACTAAGCGGTTTTTGGTTTGTCGCTGAATCTACATGTAGCAGTAGTAATTTGTAGTCAATGGAATCAAGGCTAATACGATTAGTCTGTCCTCTGAGGATGTGAAAAGTGTGAATTGGCGCTCTCTTAGTTCCTAATGACAAATCCTTCAACTCACACGTTATTCTTTATCTCTAGAAATATTAAATCTCCAGCCATGTTCGAATAGATGGAAGCCATGTTTTCTTCATGACAGGGCTGTAAAGATCAGGCAACCCCATTTCAGCAGACTCAACGTTCTAAACTCTGACTAATCCCTTGATGCAGATAATTTTCTCCCTTAAACCGTCTTTACTGACTTTGCTGTCTGTAAATGACTGTTCAGTTCACTTCTTCATACACAGCATTAAACTTCATATTAACAATTGAACCTCCTTTGATTCTTCCACCATGGCAGCACTGATTTATCAACCACTCTACGGGGATATTTTTTTCGTGTAAATGCTTAAATAGTGGAAAACCATTTTTTAAAAAATGCAGTGATGTGTACAGCAATTTATTTTATCCATTTTTTTTTAAATGAAGTCATGTGTATAGCAATTTATTTTAGGTACATTACTCAAAATATTCTGTGTTCATCACATTTAACAAAAACAACATGAAAACATGTCAGTCCATATGCTTTCCTCTCTGCCCAGTTTATTTGGAGATTTCCTCAATTACAGATAACCCATCCTCATGGAACTTTTCATATGTAATAGCTGACTTGGATTCTAGATGTAGTTGTAGTGCTGCAGAAATGAACGCACCTTATCAGCCATATGCACAACAAATCAGCTGTGTTTCCGCTGCACTGAATGGTTCTAAATAGTTTGATGCTGTAAGAGAAAGGTAGAAATTAAACAGTACTACATGGTACAGTGCACAACTGCTCGGTATACTGTGCGGAATTGCTCGGTATACAGTGCACAGCTGCTTGGTATACTGTGCGGATTTGCTCGGTATACGGTGCACAGCTGCTTGGTATACTGTGCGGATTTGCTCGGTATACATTGCACAGCTGCTTGGTATACTGTGCGGATTTGCTCGATATACAGTGCACAGCTGCTTGGTATACTGCGCGGATTTGCTCGGTATACATTGCACAGCTGCTCGGTATACTGTGCGGATTTTCCCGTTATACAGTGAACAGCTGCTTGGCATACTGTGCCTAGCTGCTCGTTATGCTGCGCGGAGTTTGCTCGATATACTGTATTGCGGCTGCTTTGTACTGTGCGAGGCTTCTCGGCACAGTTGCTTGGTACAAACTGCTCAACACACTGTGCCGCTACTGCTCAATACTGTGCGGAGCTGCTCGGCATACTGTGCGGAGCTGCTCAGCATACTGTGCGGAACTGCTGGTCATACTGTGCGGAGTTGCTCGGCATGCTGTGAGGAGCTGTTCGGCATACTGCGCGGAGCTACTCGGCATACTGTGAGGAGCTGTTCGGCATACTGTGAGGAGCTGTTCGGGATGATGAGCTCAGCTGCTCGGTGAACAGTGAGGAGCTGTTCCGTATACTGTGCAACAATTGCTTCTTTGCTCGGTTTACTATTTGACAATTGTATGTCCAATTCCACGCAGTAAACCGTGTAGTCACGAACGTTGCGCGGTGGCTGCTCAGAGCCATGCACTTACAATGCAGTGCCATTGTGTTGAAAACTGTAACGTACTGCGCAGTGATATTTTCCTCCGTGCACAGTGTACCGTGCACTTACCTTACTATACCGGCTGGGAGAACCTATTTACTTTGTGTTGTTTAGACGTCTATCTTCTGACAATGGCATAGCAAATGTTTACTTTAATACACACAATTGCCTTTATTTCTTTCTTTGTGCCTTACTCTCGCATTTATTTGCACAGTCGTATGTTATAAATATATTAGTGTCACCTTAACAATGGTTCAGGGAATTGTTTTATTTGAATTCGGTTTTTAGACTCGGATTCAATGTTGCCTTTGATATAAAGTGCCAACTTATTTAACACAATTCGCCTTTTTTTTATTGGGTAATGAGATCTTAGTGAAGCAGAAACTGTTGATGAATAGGCGATCACAATATAAACATCATTTAATAGCTGATTCATGCATCGCTTAAAGCGCATGCTACAGATCATAGAGCTTACGGAAACTAGCTGTCGACAAAATATTGGAATTGTGCCTAGACAGGCGGACATTGCAACCATGCGCCATGAGGCGGGAGTTATTGGGTATTTCCGGGAGTGCCCATTAATAAATTGAAAGCTTAAGGCAACCTGCAGCAATAACTTCTACAACAATTTTCAGTCCCGGCATATTCGTGATCTCGTACCTGTTGGCAGATATTCGATAATACAGAAAACGAGGTCATCGCGCTATGGAAGAGGGCTGGATTCGTTTATGTCAGTATCGCCGGCTGTTTGGCTTTGTGCCGTCCAGGACGTCACAGTGGTGAACTGAGGTCAGCGATGTGACAGTCTAATGTGTTGAGCTGGGCGGCAAAGCCCATAACGGCTGGAGACTGGCCAAAATAATTTTCCCGTTCGGTTTATTAGGCTTGTCAGTTCGGACACACGATTATAGGTTACTTTATTGGTGCAATGATTCACAAAGTTGGTAGAAATTTGTGCAAAAGCACGGTAGCCATCTAACTGACGCAAACTGCAAATTTGTAGCATCAACCTACTTTGTCCCAGTCTGCTGAAGTAATGTGACATCTAGCTGAATATCCCCGCGTTAAACACTACACAAAAGACTGTTTTCAATTGCCTAGACTATGCACCGAAATGGGATGTATGTCTATATAAAAATTTGTCATGTTCTTCAAAGGACAGACGGCGTAAAACACCAATCAAATAAATAAATAAATAAATCAAAGGGCAGACTTGATTAATCATAACTACAAAGCTTCCTAAAATATATTACATTTATTTATTTATTTTGTTGGAAATCATATTACAGGAACATTGACAAAAGGCAAATGTTAAAATGTAAACATTTTCTATATGTTCAAAGGATACATGTTAAATGTTGTAAAATACGAGAGATCACATCTTAAACTGTTACACAGGCTAAGGATTGCTTGCAAGTTGTAACATAATGTTCCAAGATTTTTAACATGTACAAGGCACAACACATAACAGTGTTTATTTGTTAATCTGTCAGACAGTGTTAATATTATAAGATGTATTAAGCATTTTTTAAATTGTTGGATTTCTAAATCTTATGTAATATTATGTATGCCTTCCTTTCTTCACAACTGCAAAAATGTAGGATTTTGTTCAAGTTAAATAGCATTTCAGTCGTAAGCCTACATGTAAGCTGCAATTCCATGCATCTGCTAGTTCAGCCATAATTCTACATTGATGTTATTTATATTCAAATTTGCTTTTGTCAGTTCGCCTTAGGTCTTACATATGTACGTCTACGGGTCTATCAGGAAACTGTCTGTGTTGGTGGGCGTTGGTTCTCTCCAGGCTATGCCAGCTGTCTTTACAGTAAACTGTTACGTGTACAATTGCTACAGCTGGTGGGACTTGTTCGGCAACCAGAATGCGTGAAAAGCCTGGACATAACCTGACGACCGCTGCATTTATCTGGTTAAGGGACTTTCGCTTATACGCATATGCCAGAAGGGGACGGTGTCAAAGCTAGCAGAAAAAATAGTCCGCTGTTATAATGTGGAGTGTGTGTGGGTAAGTATAGCCCGAGTTATATAACGACCAAGGTGGCTCATTTCCCATTAGGACGAAGTCAGCGGAATGACAAGCGACATGCCTTCGGGATTGTCATAAATTATATATGGGTTACAAGAGCAGCGGCCATGCTTTCTATGTTAGTAACGCTGTACTCGGCACAGGCCATGCAACACGCTACCCTGTCACATTCACTGCCGTGTATGACATTCCGCTTGATTTATTGCGAACGTATTTAGCTTCCGTTAGAAACTGTGGTATGACTGCCGTCGAGGTTAGAAAGTTACCACACCTGAGACATATTCTCACAGCATCCGTTGTCATTGACAACAACAATACCTTATCCCTTGCCCTTTCACATGGAAAGTCGTCCATCATCAACAAGATCGAGTATGAGAGCAGTTCTCACTGTTGCACTGGGAAATTTGAATTTTTTTGGTGAACATTTGGCCTGTCCTGAAATGCCAAAAAATGTTACTCCCAACGTGAGGGTCACCTTAGTTCTTGGGCCCAGTGTATTCTTTGAACAGGTATTACGGAATCCCATGGGTTAGAATACAAATGTTCATGTCTGTTATCGATTAAACAGAAATGTAGATTTAGAAATGCTTTTAGATAACAGTTTTAGAAGTTTTGACGGGAAACCAAGAGATAAACATCGATATCAAATGGAACGGTGGACAACAATCCGACATATTTATACGATACAAGAGATTTAATAGAAAAATCATAATCGTAACACCTTAGTTTTTCTTGTTCAGGCGTTTATTGAGAGTGTCATTGTGCAGCACTAGCACGTTTACCAGTTAAAAACCCGCACAACCATCACCACCTCTCCCTACACCCATCAAAATGCCGTATTTCACCAAATACTCGCTGTCACACTGTCGCCACTGTTCTGGTTTTATTCTCTGTGCTACACATCTGTGATTATATCCTGAAGAGTGGTCCGGCCTGATGTCCAGCTCGACGTCAGCATCGTGAACAGGCCGAGACGATCAATACACCCGGTTTTTTTCTAACAAAGTACTTATTGGATTAATCATGTTGATCTAGTAGAAGAAACTTAACTCCACTATGTCATTGTTATCATTCTTGTGTATCAGTGTGGCGAGAACTAGTGCTCAGATTGTACAGTCCAATGCCAGGCCTAACAAAATTTATCACGTGGACGCCGATAATTGTCAACTGTTCATCGATCAATTGATGATTTCGCGTAGTTAAAATAGGACAAGTCCTGTTTTGTTAACCGATTTCTTATGATGCCACTTGTCGTATGTTAAAATTGCACGAAATAGCTCGTTACTATTTTCATTCAACGAGTCGAATTTGACGGGTAGACCCGGCAATTGTAATGTGTGAACGCAGTGTCTGTGACATATCCAGGCACTGAGATATACAAGAGTATACACAGATGGCCTGACGCCTACCAATATCCGTAATAGACAAACCCGACCCAGTTCTCCTAGCGAGCAACAGAACTGAAAGACAAACCCACAGAGGTAAATATGTACACTGTGTGTGCTTTTTCGTGTAGACAATCCTCTAGGGGACATCTAATTTTAAGCATGTTGCTTTGTTCATATAAGGCGTTTTATTTTTCGATTTTCAAGCCTCAGAGTTCATATGACATATTGCCTTCTCATGTTCATGCATACATCACTCTGGCAGACTCCGTTCTCTTTTTCAGTTTTGATTTTGTTTCTTAATGGTTTTGTCACTTTTTTGTGTTACATTTGCATGAATTCATTCCCTGCTAGATAGCGTGAATTATTCTGAATTTTTAAACCTCCAAACATTTGTCTTCTTTCTTTTCGATTTAAGTCCCAGCTGAATTGCTTGTTCCTGCGATTTTAATAAGAGGCAGAAACTTCTTCATCCAATATTTCACAACAACTATAGTGTCAAGTTTTCTCATAAAGTCAGAGAAGAGCAAGGCAACTGTCAAAGGCAGACGTACACAATCTGTCCTCTCTGTGGAGGACGCGTACCGAGATTTTCTCATTTGGGAGTCACGAAGATTACAGCGTGTTTTATATCACTGCCGTGTATGTATTTTAAACCAGTTCTACAACTAACTTTGACAGTCATCTGTGTTTTCCCGGAAACTTTGGTAAAATAGCCAGGAAGGCTATATTCTAGTTTCCAACTCCTTTTTATTGTAACGAAAGATGTGTAAACATTTGCGAAATGGACGATCGAGAATTTTTTTCAGTTAGGGTTACTGACCTTAGCTCTGTAAGAGACACCATACTAAATAAGTTCATCTCACGGAAGAATGTTGACGAAAAAAAGAGGTTCTGGCGGATTTCCACTGGAATCTCTCTTTTTCCCCTTCAAAAAATAAAGCTTATGTCAAAAATATAATGAAACTATTACCAGCCTGTGCAAAGAATGAATGAATGATCATGGTATAACGCCACATGGGCATAGCTTGTCATATCGTGGTGAGAACATATTTACATAGTACATAGTGAATCCTCTGCAAAGTAAATCTTTGCTTATTATCCCATCGACATGTAATGCCTTAGAGATGTAATGCCCAATGTTTTCACATTGTAAGTTAATCTGTCTAGGCGTCCTTTTGTTTGTTCGCATGTACGACATGATAGCAATACGAGTTAACCCGCTTCAGATAAGTATTTCATATTTGGTAACAGGTTCATATTGGAGTGCGCTGGGATATCATTTATACTTGAGCTGCTTTGATACAATTCTGGTTTCCTTGGCAAATGACCAGGAGTGGTAAGTTTGAAAGATGTGAACACAATATAAGTCATATCCGTTTCACACAGGAATTGATAATGGATGGATCCAACACAACTGATGTCCCGCCGCCCCTTCTCGTGACAACGTCACCTTTCATTCCATTAACATGAAAACAATTGGCGTCACAGAATGATTGACCATTTGGAACCAATGTCAGGGACATTCGGTTGACCAATTTACTGCAACACTGCTTATGATTGACCTATTGCGTGTTCTTGACTGACCTTGTCTAAATGGTACAATGTCCATACTGAGGTGAGCTACTGGCCTGTCTATAGTCCGAACGATTCGAGCATATGGTCTGGTTTCTATGGCAAGCAGTTGGAAATAGAAAGTTTCAGCGATGTGAAACTGCTCGATAAAGATTTCATATTTGGCATGTTTGGAAGCCAGGGTCATATTGAAATGAACTAGGTTTAATTTTAAACATGAGCTCTTTTTATCAAATTTCTTGTTTCCATGGCCACTAACAAGTAAGAAAATCTTTAAATGCTATAAATGAAATATCACCAGTCGCATCATTTCACATGGTGTTGAATAAACACCAAGGTTGTACATTGTGGAATACTAGACACGCTTTCAGACTTTTAACTTTAATCCGTTTTTTAAGATTATGGAAACTGTCATGTCAAGCCGTTTCACATTCTGACAAAAGTCATGTCAGGTAATGTTACACTGTGGTTCTGGCAAAAGGCATGTCATGTAATGTTACACTGTGGTTCTGGCAAAAGGCATGTCATGTAATGTTACACTGTGGTTCTGGCAAAAGGCATGTCATGTAATGTTACACCGTGCTTCTGGCAAAAGGCATGTCATGTAATGTTACATTGTGGTTCTCGCAAAAGCCATGTCATGCTGTTTCACATAGAGGATCTGGCAAACTCCATACTATGCCGTTTCATACAGAAGCTCTGTAAAATTGATGTTTAGCCGTTTCATAAAGAGGTTACGCCAAGATCATGTCATGTGGTTTTACGTAATGGTTCCTCCATAGGGATGGAAAAGTTTTCAGTTTGTACTGAGGATGATTCAGTAATTATTATAGGTAAATAAGTATTTCTTTTTGTTTATTTGTAATCCTATCACTCTAGTTTAGTACATAAGTAAATATCTATGATTGGCCATGGACTAAGATAAAATTAAGGTCAACTGGGTAGCCAAGTCAAATACACTATGCATATACAAGATACAATACTTCCTCAGATTGCTTTGGTTGAAAGCACAGCAACTCTGAATCATGCCCAGCGGATATGTCTGGAGCTATACCCTCCAAAAGCAAACTAAGGACGTTAATAGTCCCAATAATAATAAAACGTCTGAGTATCATAAAAATCCAAAATTCTCACAGTTCACTAGAGAAGACCAAGCCTTTCCAACCTTTTATCGCCTTCTCTCAAAGGCAAGTGTCAACTACATGTGATAAAACTTCCCCTGGCGCTTGTAACACCGTAGGGCCAGGCAGGCGGCAAATTTAGTACACGTCGGTGGTTGTAGAGGTGTTTGGTGTCAATAAATTATCACCGGGAAAGGAGCGTTTTCAACCTACTAATGCCGTCGCCAATCCCTCCATGGTCAAATGTGTTTCACACATACAATTAGTGCAATAATCTAACCACTGCTAAATGTATAAGACATTGTCACACACACACACACACTCACACACACACACACACACACACACTTAGCCTTAATATTAATTTCTGCTTTGTAAGTCACTCAATCGTTTTTTTTTATTTGTTCTATCATTTTCTTCGTTTGTATTTTTTTTCAAAACATTTTTCTTTTCATTTCATTTTAAAGGATTAGAAATGTAGCTGTCTCGCTTTTCTAAACCTTCCTTAAGGGATAACAGCAGTACACAGCCCAGTTATTTGTGTGCTGGTTTTGGTAACCCTATATCAGGCTTTTAGCCAATAGAAAGACCGTTAGGCTTGGTGAGACTAATTAAATGCAGGATTCATTGGGCAGTCTATAAAATAACACTTTTGACACTTAGTACTTAAAACGTATCTTCTTTTCTTTTTCAAATCACATTCTGATTGAAGTAAAACTGAACGCGTTTTTGGTGGCTAGGCAGAGTAGACCATAGATTTGTGCGGACTTACACTTTACATATTTTGATTCGCATTCACCTTCATAAGCATGATAAATGATTGTTGGAGACTACATGTTATATAGGGAACTGATTAACCTTCCTCCTTTATTGTCCCTGAGGCGACTTTTAATGTTATGTTCTACAATGTTATGCTATACTACTTAATGAACATGCGGGTCACGAACTCGCTTTCATCAAATTTCAGCGCACGATTTCCTATGCATGCTGTGATTTCTGTGTAGACAAGGAAAATCTTTGGTAACATCGTCATCTATTGGTCTATCTGGTAACAACTTTTTTTCGATTTCTGTTAAACTAACGCGTTTATTCGAAATATCGTGAACGGATGCACGCTTTGTAGGCGCCAAATCGTATCCAACACAGACAGATTACGCCATGACTGAGGATTTAATAAAACAAAATTGAAACTGACTCTGCGCGCGGTAATCAATTTCGATCACTGGATTTCGATTAGGGATATCGTGTGGCAGTGGAAAGATAATTGTTATTGGCCTGCCAGAATTGCGAACTATCATTTCAAACTGGCCTGTTTGATAAGACTTTAACTAGGTTTCGATGGCATTCCCTGAAGGCAATCCCTTTCCTCGGGCTACCTCCAGAGGAAATTGCTTCATGTTATATAATCATGTTTGGCCTTATCTGCAGAGAACAGGATACAGCACGAGACAGACCCATCTCCTGAACAGTGCGCATCGGATTTGAAAGGAAATAAGTCATAACGCTTACAAAATGGTGTTCTCGGTGATATCTCCACGCTAGATTCCATTACTAAACTTTGTCACCTGTGAACAGAAAGCGATTCATTTCTGTCAGTGCCACCCCTTGAAGTTCACAAGCTGTGAAAAGGTTTGCCTGAGGTAGATGCCTCGTTTTTCTTTTGTTTGACAGTTTGTATAATTGCACTGTTTGTCCATTCTCTAACCGAGTATACACTGCGGTGACGACTACTTTTTTGGTGACGTTACCTCATGCTACTGGATTCGTAGGACTTAAATACGACCATACCACAAAGTCACACTCTGATGATCAACAGGAAACTGAAGGGGTTTTTTCTCATGTATTTGATCGCGTCAGATGCCATTTAGATTGAAAAGCAAATCACTGTTGTCGTTTCCTATTCAGGTCATGGTTCTATAGATTGGGAATCAGTTTAAGACAAATATTGACACGAACTCGGCGACACGTAACCTGTGATGTAAAAACACCATTGCCTGTGTCTAATGTTTAAAGAGCCGCGACGGAGTGGGGTATGTGAACCTATGTGATTTGGTCCACATTAGGCTTATTGATAATTAGTCGGCATGCTATTTTCTTGAGTTTATCATTCAGCCTCACTTAGTAACCTCTCATTTCTAAAGGAGATAACCCTGTGTTCGTAGAAACTTTCAACGATGACTCACTGTACTGTGCCGTCTGTCATCATTTATGATATTATAATCAGTGCTATTTTTTCATGATTTGGGTTTTAGAGAACATTCAGTCGCATTTTTACATCTCCATGTTTACTGTATTCCGTTGAAACTCTCTGGACGTATCTCAGGGTATGATCACGTTGTGCGGAAATTCCAAATCCGAAATGCTAAAATGTATATGGACCAGTCTGGATGCCATGGTAATTGAACATGGCTCTACATCTCAAATCCCCATGGCAAGGTGCTGTGGTAATGTCACATCTGGAATATCACGCCGTCCAAACACACGGATGTTGGTTTCATTTACACAAATCGCCAGGGGCCAAAAAGAAAACGAGTCAACCAAACTACATCAGGCTAAACCTATGTTGTATTTAGATATTTTGGCAAATACATATCAGTGTTTTAGGCAATACATAGCGGTCATAAAAATAAATGGTGACAGATGTTAGAAAAAGTAATATCTTGCCTATCAATAATGTACTGGAACACAGACGTCAGGGTAAACCCTGTTTCTCGGGCCTTATTTGGCATCTATTGTGGCCAGGAGCTTCATTCTATGTTTCGGTTTTGTTCTCCATTTGTTGCTGAATATGATCCTTTTTTTGCACGCTTGGTAGATATATTAACCATTTTTCTGTCTTTGTTATCTTTGAATTCCCTATCAATATACAAGCAATGGGTCTTGATGGCGTATGGACTTCCTCCTTCAAACCTGTATATGGACTTCTTTGGCCGAACTGGTTAGCGTGCCAGCGCAGCGAAATAACCCAGGAACCTCACACCAGGAAACTCAAAACTCATGCAGGCTTTGTCTCCGGCGGTACGTGTCGGAAGGTCTGCCAGCATCCTGTTGATGGTTGTGAGTTTTAGCCAGGTTCTGTTCGGTGTCCGCCCACCATAATGCTGACTGCCGTCGTGAAATACTTTTGAGCACTGCGAAAAACACCGATCAAATCAAATCAGTTCAAATCAAACATGAACACTATCAAAACATTAGAGAGCTACATTTCCTCCAGAATTAGTGCTGTTGCACTGGAATTATTAATTTGATTTCCTCCACCAAAAAATCTGACCAACGTTGTGTCGATGAAAGAAATCTCGATTATGGCATTCTTCAAAATTCTCCCTAAAATTGTGGTACAAATAAAAAACAAATGTAAAGCGTGTGTGCATCAACTTAAAAAGTCACTTGAGATTCCAATAATTCATTGAAATGATGTTATGATCACTTTTAAGGAAAGTGCAAACCTTCGGTCAGATAAAACTGGTTTCTGCTGGGTTTTTCTATTTTTTTATATATTTATATTTTTTTGTTGTTGTTGTTGTTACTGAAAAACATGTCCCACCTTAATTCCTGTCTACAATAAATGATAACGAAAACCGATGACGCGAGCATTGCTTTCACTGGAGAAAAAAATGCACCACATATGTAGGTGGTCTTTAGGAGATACAACCGCTCAGACCTGCTGTTTAAACTTTAATGGCTTCTCGCCGACAAACGTAGGAGTGCTGTAGGATTACTCTCGTCAAACTTAGCACTCGACAGTGCATTAGGGAGCTGGGTGTACCGCCCTCATAACTGCAGGACCATCTGACGCGTTCAATTCACTGTTACATAACACATTTACTCTGCCATTTCATTCATGATAGACCGCATGATAATACGTATGGTTAAATACTCAATACTGATCCACTATATTAATACAGTTTGTTTTCCATAAACTTATTAGCAAGCAAGTAGCGACAGTTACGTACAACTCTTATAACATTTTGCTGCTTAATGTTGGAAAAGTGCGTGAAAATAGATTCGCTGCTGACTGTAACATATGAGAAACGGACCATGCCATATTTTGTTAGGTTCATGGGGTCAAAGGCCACATTCGTACACGACTCCTTTTACATTCGTATATATAAAGATGTCTTTGTGTAGCAATACCACCACAGAATAGCCAGGGCAAAGGCCTTGTTTCATGACCGTCAAGTGATATACAAGCGGAATGATATCTAACGCCAACGTTTACACATTGGTATGGATGTGATATTGCGGCATAGTCTTAGCTGAACCATGATATATATCTTTATTTCCACCAAAACTTCCCTTCGGTATCCCTGTGATGTTGTTGTAAAATCGTAAATATCCCTTTTTTCTCACCAAAAACATTTCCGTGGTGGAGCTGTGATATTGGCCATGAGTCATAAAATTATGTTTGTCCTGTCGCAGTCAACTAAAAATGCCCGCGGTGAATCCATTATGCCGCATATGCAAAACCATTTATTCAAACTTAACTTAAGGGGCGAGTTTTGTACTGCTTTGCTATGGACAGGAATCTAAAGCAAATGTTTGACTGATCGGGGGATTAATTAATGATATATTTATATACTGTATGTGATCACCATCCCCTTAAAACACACTTGTTGTTTTTTACCCATTTGTTTTGGTAAAACTTTTACGCTACATTTTTGGTAGCATGATACATGAATAATTTAGTTCGAGTCAAAGCCATATTTTGATGGTGTCGCTAAATATAAAAGCAGCTTTTTGCGGTAAGTTTTACTGGTGTTCATCATTTCTTGTCATGGCCCATGTATTGCATTTATGAATTATTAGTGCATCCTGAAGATTTTTTTGATGATATTTTACATTTCTCAAAGAAACATCTTTGCAAATGTATCATTCATACATTATTTTTGTTGTTTTCAGGTGAGACAGACGGACAAAGGCAATTAGGCTATTAATCGAAAATGGCCCTTAACGAATCCAACAACACGATCATCGCTGAGGAAGGCTGGTTTTCCAAACCGAATCCTGAACTGGAGAAAATAGCTTTGGCTTACTTCCGCATCCATCCCTATACAAGCCTGGCCGTTTGCACGTTTGGGATCATCACAAACATCTTCAACATCATCACCCTGACGAGGAAACACATGCGAACGTCCATCAACTGTATTTTGACAGGGATTGCCGTTCTGGACATTTTGACCATGGTGAGTTACATCCCGTTTGTGGTTCATTTCTACCTAAAACACGGACTCGCTAGAACGCCAGAGAAGTACACGTATGGGTGGACTCATTTCCTGGTGTTTCATGGAAACCTCACTTCTACCACTCACACGGCGTCCATTTGGCTAGCAGTTTTCTTGGGTATATTGCGCTTTCAATGTCTCCAATCCGCCCAAGGGAAGGGGTTGGGGCAACGACATACTATAGCCTACGTGGGCCTGATATCTGCTCTATCAGCACTTCTTATGATACCGAATTACGTGTTGATGAAAGTGATTCCTATCCAAGTAAACAACTCCAGTCAGGTTATCTGGAGTCTGGAGAACCTCGGAGTCGGCTCCACCAACCCTGACCCTTTTGCCGTTGCTCTGTTTTGGATATACGCAATTATCGGCAAAATTCTGCCATGTGGAGTGATCACAGTTTTCGGGGGTCTTCTTCTGCACACGCTTCACCTCAGCAAAAAACGGACGGAAAACTTACACAGCGGCTCATTCCAGACACGACTGAAGCAGCATTCGAGAACCACGCGGATGCTGCTGGCTGTGATCGTCCTGTTCCTTGTCACTGAGCTTCCACAGGGTGTGCTAGTGGTTCTCAGTGGCTCCGTCGACGGGTTTTTCCTCAACGTTTACCTATTGTTGGGGGACATGCTAGACATTATTGCCCTGTTAAACAATTCCATCAACTTCGTGTTATACTGCACCATGAGTCAGCAGTTTCGGGACACGTTCGTGAATCTTTTAAAATTACCTTTTGGAAAGAAGAAACCACCAAGGAATCAGGCGGAATTCACCAAGTTAACAAATTGTTAATCATTAGAAAGTTTAAGAACTGAATTCCTTACCAAGGGTTTGTAGGGAAAATGACTTGATTTCTCGAGCATTTGCCTTACCTGCATCATGGTAATATTCTTGGAATAGATACAACATACATAGTGCGTTATCACGGGTAGTTTCCGATAGTGTGTCACGACGCAAACGACAATATGGCCCTGTGCCAAACTGGGCCGCAATATTTTACTCCGGGAACACACTATACGGATTTTTTGGCTTGTACAGACACACATGTTGTGAATTTGAAAAAATCCGCTTCGTGTGTCGGTGGTGGTGTTTTAAGGAGGCGACTTTGTTCACTCCAAAATTCACTTGTATCAAATATGCTACTGCGAAGAAATATGCCTCCGATTGCACTCTGTCCGCATGGTGTGTTCACCTCTGACGTGTTCTGGCGATCGAGCTGACCAATCAAAAAACACGGAATTGTATTGACCTGTGACATTTTGTTTGTGCCACATGATTTACTGGGTCACATGACATAACCCATAACCTGTTGACCACGATCAAGGGAAAATTCGTCTTGTATGTCCGAAACCATGCTGAGAATATCGTCTGCGTATTCCACCGGTGATTAAGTTCGTTGCTACAAGCGAAAAAATCCACTTTGTGTGTCCCCGGCTTAACTACAAGACCTCTGGAGAAATACAGACAGTGTTATTAGCAGAGCAGTAGAAACTCTCAAATATACAATATCTAAAACTTCGTGGATGAGAAGAAAGAAAGACTGTTTTCCGTTTTTCGTTTCATACTCACACAAATATCACTAAGCAAAGATAGGTAACAATTGCCTTACCTATTGCTAGAAAGGTGTGTCAGTTACAGTGTCTTCGGAGGTCGCAATATGTTTGGTTGCAGTATTTTGTGTTACGTAAAGAGCTTGCTTAACTATTTAAAACACGTTACTCGCGAGAATATGCATCAAGCAAACCACATATCCTTGGTTGAACCATAAGTAAAGTGATTTAATCTGTTTAAGACTATACCTGAAATATGTTGTGTGTTTGTGAATTATTCACACAAAAACAGTTCATTAGATGATGCAGACAAACATGTTCTCACGGCGGTAAAATGGTCAATGACCAATGTTTATTTGTTTTACGTATACAATATGGTTTACTTGCATGTACGTTGCCTCTTTCTGCTTACGTTTCATTGTTGGAAAAGTGCACCGTTTTTTATTTTAGAAAGTTTCGAGATTATTTCTGCTGGCACAGGAGCTATTACATCTTCTATAACAGCTAAGATGAACAGGGTGAGATATTCAATGTCCGTTCAATAAATATGTCTTATGGGTAAATGTACTTTTAGAACATATATTTGTGTAATAAAACAACCAATACCCAAACTGCCTTAGTTACGTATGCTGAATAAAAAAAGCTCATAGAGCAAATTTAACAAAAATCATACGTATATTTTCCGAGTGGTGTGGTTTAGTAGATAAAAATACGATATACATGTCTAAAGGAAAAGAAAGTCAAGTCACTCCGCAGGTGCATAACAAACTAGTATGTTAGCTTCTACGTGTCGAGAATATGCTCGTCAGCAAAGAATTAAGATGTAAATGTTTACTAGAAATTTAACACGACCATGGCCATGATTTGGTCCCTGTGTTACTTTTATCCAGTCATTTTCTGAGAACCACGGGGCCTCCGTGGCCCAGTTGGTTAGCGCGCGAGCGCAGCGTAATAACCCAGGAGTCTCTCACCAATGCGGTTGCTGTCAGTTCAAGTCCAGCTCATGCTGGCTTCCTCTCCGGCCGTACGTGGGAAGGTCTTGCAGCAACCTGCGGATGGTCGTGGGTTTCCCCCAGGCTGCCCGGTTTCCATAATGCTGACCGCCGTCGTATAAGTAAAATATTCTTGAAACACCAATCAAATAAATAAATAAATAAATCTGAGAACCATGGATAGGATCGATTTTTTTAAAGAGATACTACATGAACGTCCTTATTCTTAATGGCAATGACCAACATTACTTTCTAACACATAAAACTTGAAACAGGCTCTGTCTGTCTCTCTCCCTTTTATACATTTGGATAAGTTGGTTATCTCTACATTTGGATGAGTTGGTTAACTTTACATTTGGATGAGTTGGTTAACTCTACATTTGGATAAGTTGGTTATCTCTACATTTGGATGAGTTGGTTAACTCTACATTTGGATGAGTTGGTTAACTCTACATTTGGATAAGTTGGTTAACTCTACATTTGGATAAGTTGGTTAACTCTACATTTGGATAAGTTGGTTAACTCTACATTTGGATAAGTTGGTTAACTCTACATTTGGATAGGTTGAAGAGCTTCCTACACAATACTTTACAACAGTTGCATGACACTTCTTCGACCTCAAAACGATACTAAATGTGAAAACGCCATGGGGAGTACTAAATGTAAATATGGAATAGAACTTGCAGACCTTCCCACATACGGCCGGAGAGGAAGCCAGCATGAGCTGGACTTGAACTCACAGCAACCGCATTGGTGAGAGACTCCTGGGTCATTACGCTGCGCTAGCGCGCTAACCAACTGAGCCACGGAGGCCCCAGGAATAGAACTTCCAGGCCTTCTCTGACAAATCATCATCAATCGAGCTTTCTTAGCTTTTTGAGGTTAGTCACGCCGGTTTAAGGCGTTATACTCTTAACAGCATCATTTCTGAAGAAACGTCACGAGAAATGGACTTGAAATGATTTTTTATGAAAGTGTCTGGTTTAGTAAATCTACGCTTATGTGGCGTTCTGAATCTCATATCTAGAGACATCGATTTTGAAAAATAAATAATAGCAAAGTTTATTACAGATCATAGTGAATAGAAATATATGAATTGCACACGTTAAATACACTGCTGACGTTCTTAGAAACAGATTACCTTTTATTTCAAATACGTTTACCCCGGCCGATGGATGCAACAGCCGGTTTTCTATGATTTGAAATAATATATATCATTTCAAAGTTCTATACAAATAAAGGGATCGATCCCACAGTAAAATATTGCTATTAAGCAAAGCAAAATAAGTGATTCGTTTTTACGGAATTACCCATGAACTCAGCTATTCGGAAGACGATACAGAAATGGCTTGAAATGGTCTTAAGTATGTTTAGAGACCGTAAGGCACCAGATATATATCATTGATGGTTTACATTACAACACGGTCCACTGAGTCCCAGAGGGCCTTCATTGCTGCCTGTTGTTTCCTGATGGGCTCTCTATCCATCAGCTCCGCTCACAACCGTAAAAACAATTGCAAACGACCGCCTTAGACTTATTGATCCGCTAAAAGGTAGCCATTCACAGAGACATTTGTCGGTATCCTAACTTATATGCGCTCTGGAATTGTTCGCTTAGTGACATATACGGTCCATTCGTTTCGCTCTGCTATGCATCAATCCACAACATACATCAGTGACTGATTCAAAATGTAATTAATCTCCTATTGAATGTATTAACTTTCTAAACGACGACTTTATCTGGTTTATAAATAGTTTATTACCAGTTATAGTGTGCGCACAGGGAGCTCAGTGGCCACTTTGCTTAACGAGGTTTTACTATGACGACTTTGTCCATACTGGTCTTTAAAAGGGAAATTTTCAGAGGATAAATGGTGCATTACCCGAGCAATGAGCTCAGTAAAATAAAATACATCCGTCTCTTAAATGTTTTTTTCTAAATACAGTCAACCACATATGCGTTAGTTTCTTCTGAGGTCATTCAAGGAACATAAAAATGATCTATGTATGCTGAGGGATCGTTGCGAAGACGAATGCTTTTTATATATAGATTTATAAGTAGATTCAAGTTTCAGCCGTTATTTAAGGCAATAGACATTTAAGTTAGCAATATCAAACATAAACACATTATTCCCTGACATGAGGTGAATATAATCTGATCCACTTTAATGCTTCACGGTGAGAGAACGTGTCTCATCTGACGGGAAATAATGACAAAACCTTGTATCTTTTTATAAATTTTACCGTGGCCTCCGTGTCTCAGTTGGTTAGCGCGCTAGCGCAGCGTTATGAGTCAGCAGCTCTCACCAATGCGGTCGCTGTGAGTTCAAGTCCAGCTCATGCTGGCTTACTCTCCGGCTGTACGTGGGAAGGTCTGGCAGCAACCTGCGGATGGTCGTGGGTTTCCCCCCATCATAATGCTAGCCGCCGTCGTATAAGTGAAATATTCTTGAGTTCGGCGTAAAACACCAATCAAAAAAATAAATAAATACGTTTTACTCAAAAGGCAACTGATTTTTCTCCATTGGATGTTGTAACAAATCTCCCTATCGAATGTCAGAATACGTGTTCATTGCTACAAGACATGTAGCAAAGTTTTAAAGACCAGAATGTCACACAATCATGAAAGAGAAATGTAGATCATTTAGTAAAAATTTGGTCGTCTCAAATTAAATTCTCTGTTCGTTGTCTACTTTCCATTCTTACATTCTTCACTGGTTATAGTGTCTGTTGCACCGATGCATTATTTGGACTAAGAGAGTTTCATCTGAATCCGTTAGTCCTAGCATAGTTGTAAACTGGCGCAGAAAACACTAACACGCTTTTGTATTGCTTGTGTCTTAGAGGCCACACGCGTGAAATACCATGCTGAGGATTTTTTTATATATCAGAGGGGGGATCGCCAACAAGACCCCTCTCTAAATTATAGAACATACAGGTAAGTCATCACATAGAGCTTAATGGGAATTAGTCTCTCCTTGTCTCGGTTGGTATACTATATAACTTGGCCTGTTGATTCAAGGTGTCCTTGAGCTTCAGTACACGAAACTGCTCATACATAATACATAGGTATGATCCAATATGTCAAGGTTTGTATTTGACAGTGCATGTACACAAACACCTAGAGACAAACGCACCATAGCCTGAAGCCAAAGTCTCCGTGGCTTGTACACAGTGATCCTCTGTTAACCCAAATCATATGTTCTCAATCAACAAATGGAATGAAACTAATTTGTCACAACGTGAAACCATGCTACTTAAATCTCAAGACCTCTTGTCAGCATCACTAAAATGTTACTGAAAATAACGGGACTTATATACAAAGACACACAAAAATCCAGAACGTCTCAATCAGCCTGCTGGAATATAACAATCATATCGCACACTCACACAAAGTGAAGCACGTGCAGAGCTAATATTGAAAACAAATATCCAGACCTTACGTAAATCTTATCACTAAGATCAACAAGCAGATGCAGGACACGTAAAAGGTTCATTTCAATAACACAAACACATGTAATATTCACAATCAACTTTACTCGGAGCGGCAATTATATCCGTCAAAAGTACATGCATGTCACAGATTTGGAAATCCATACAGACAGCTCATAAACAAAAAACCACTGTTGGTACATGCACATAGGGTATTTTGATCAACCTGTGTCTCACCATCTGCTTTTTAAATAAATTAATACAGATTTTGTAATTATTTCTCAAAAAAAAAAAATAAGAGTATTTCTCAAAATACATTTGTCCATTCTTTGTAGAAATCAACCAAAGATTCAGACTGCCACAAAGCAGCCTACAGAATCACCACACGCTTCCGTCTGGCCATAGCGTGTGTATATAGACAAGTCAACATTCCACCGGCCTGTAAGCCTGTCGCTTTAAAGACAAAAGTATCGACTCCTCTTACTGCTGCACCACTCTCAAATTGCAGTCTTGATGGTAACACAAAGGTATCGACCTCATCCTCTACACAATCTCTTTCGTCTAGCAGTCCTGTAAGGCAGGAGATATCCCAGAAACTATGTTCTCAACAGTCTTTTGGAACTGGTTGTGTTTCTAGTGATCCCTTAAATGAATGGAAGTCTGTCACCATTCTAAGAATTCCTCCACGGATTTTCCCCAATGTTTGAAAAATCAAATAATGACGCAGATTATCACAGAGCTGCCAAAGCAATTCATAGCTCCCCTCGTTATGGCAATGTCATGTGCTCAGAGACGTATGAACGATCCACAGTTCTGTTAGGTCGTGTTCTTGGCGGCAAAACTATTAACACCTATTGGTGTTGCTCCACTCTAAGAACGTGGTCTCGGTGGGAATATAAAGCTATGGACACTCAGCTCCTCATCATTTTTCAAATCTGTCAATGTTAAAAGCCAGCAGCTTGCCGAGAGCGCGCCCGTCTTTTTGCACTGTAAGGCAGTAGATGATTCAGAACTTTCACGACGAGCAGTATTGCAGGACAGCAGGTTGTCCAGAACGTTCACGACCAGCGGCACTGTAAGGCAGCAGTTCGTCCAGAACGTTCACGACGAAGAATACTGTAGGGCAGTAGATCGTCCAGAACATTCACGAGGAGGAATACTGCAGGGCAGCAGATCGTCCAGAGCGTTTACAATGAACAGTACTGTGGGGCCTCAGATCGCCCAGAAGGTTCTCGACGAGCAGCAGTGTTGGGCAGGAGGTCGTCCAGAACACTCCTATCTAGCGATACTGTGAGGCATGGGACCGTCCAGGACGCTCACGACCTACTCTAAGCCATCTGGTCGTCCAGATTCTATGTTCTTAACCTTCCTGTGCAATTGGCCATGTTTGAAGTGGATCGATGAAGTGCAACAGCTTGATATGGAGGGAATCAGGAGACATGCCACGGAATGATATTCATTCAAATGACAAAAGCAGACACAAAGGGCTACTGAAAACTCACCTGTAAATACTAGTACACTGATTAAAGAATGATTTATTATATACAAAGTTCCTTTCGCTATCCGACTTCAATTAACTACATGCATCTAAACCCAAACTGGTCTGCTAAAGATCAAACTGAGCACATATCTGTAATAATAGCTTCTTCACCAGACTGGCAGACCCGTCAGCATTTTTGCATTTGCTAACATAAACACATTTTATTAATTTATAAACAATAAGGGAGTATCTTCGTGGTATGAAATATAAATATAAGATCACACGATGAAAACACATTAGGACAGCGTTTCTGGCGCTTTATATGGCCCGATTGGTCCAGACTCTTAATGTAAGGCAATAGCTATCAATATTGATTGCAGTTGTACATATAAGAGGGTCACCTAAACCAAATGTACTGAACATGTCGAGCGAAGGAACGGTAGTATCAAATTTGCAATCTTTTGGAATTAAACCCACTGAAACTACGTTATAATAAGAGGCGTTGTTGTAGCTGGCGTATCAGCTTACGGATTTATTGTCTACTCCTGGTCTATTACCTATTAGATTTGGCCTTGAGGACAAAGCCCAGCGCGCCCAGTTGCGTCCCTAGATGCACCATTTCGGCCATATAGTGCCAGGTATAAATAAGAATACATCAACAAATATTAGCCAGCCCTTCGACTATCTTGATCTCATGGGGCCTATCGCCGCTCCGTCATGGTTTTTTAACTGCACTCGCCTAAGTGAGCAGGCGCAGAAACTTTAAAAACGGGGCAGTTAGCAGGCTTCACCGATGGCTCCTTGTTGCTGTCCTCGCACATATACATGTGCACTTTCTTTATTGCATTGTCTAAAGTGCAAAGTAATATCTCCTGGCAAAGTATTATCAGAACAGAACTTGTTCATATTGCCTTAGGCCAGATGAATCAGTCGTCAAGATGATATATGAGAACTCTCAGGCAGTACGTTTGCTATGTTATCATGGAGATTATCCTGTCTTAAGCTTGGGTCATTCTAGAAGCATTTTCAACTTGACATAAACTCCAAGATACCCCCCCCCCCCACCCCCAGGAGATAATTCGTGGAGAAATTTGTGATGATGAGGAGACGCCTTTTGATACATACAAACTTAAAATTTTGTCATTTTTCCTCGCCATACACGTAAAGCCTGAAAACGGCAAAGATGGCATAAATTGTTGAGGCCATCACGTCCTCCATCTTTAACACCCTATAATTTATGCTGGGGGTATGTTGCCTTGCAGCCAATGTGAGTCGTTAAAACTTCCGGCTTGTTCGTGTAAACTCGGAACCTACGTCCAACATTCCGGTTTCACTATCGTCAAGCGTTCGTCAAACTTCACTGGTAGTTACCTTCTGGGAAGTTTTACCGGAAATGTACGAAATGAACTTCGGCGGTTTCGGACGGCAACACAGAAGACTTCAGGACTAGTTCTTAGGCAAAATGGAGTCGCCCACTGCGGATTTTGGCGCTGACTTTATTTATAATTTATCAACTTAAGGTACATATTAGAATTTTTATGGCATGCACCTGTGAGGAAAAACATAGTCTTTTCAATGGTATTTGATTGATATTTAAATTTTCTTCTCCTTATGAAGGGCGTATGAAGTTGCATACTTACTAAAGTGAGTGTTAATACATCACTAGACACCAGGGCGTTAAAGACAAAGCAAATACACCAATCAAACTAGCTTTCTATGATAAGGATTTCAGTCGTGCATTGCTGTTATGTTTGCGCAATTTGAAGGGCCAATTCGCCGATTCGCGGAAAAATGTGGCTGTAACAAGAACAATCGCCTTAACCTCGCTTGGAAGAGACGAGCGGCGTGTTAATATAACGTCCTTGACAAATACAATACAAATGTCGTTGTGGGTTAGTGTTAGCTTACTGCAGCCTCGTTCTGAAGAGAAAACACCAGTCACAATGAAATACCCGGCAAAAATAGAGGATATAGAGGATAATCCTTGTATTTCTGCACTTCTTAAGAGTAATCTAGCCATTGTGGCGTCAGAAAGCACCAGTATTATATATGGGTCCATATACACTGCATTTACATGTCTTTACTCCTTGTTTCATAAAGTGGGTCTACATCGCCAATACATTTTCTAAAGTCAGGATTCGAATTTTGGAATTCCTGGTGCCACTTTCATTGAACTTTACCCTGTCAGTGTAGACTGATGAAGCACGATTGGCAGGTCTCAAGGTATGTAATTACAGGCATTTCTTCAAGATGCACATGTCAAAGATTCACCATGGTTCCAGCATCAGTAGAACAGTCGTCGTATATATAAAGCAACCTTCATCGACGCTTTCCGGACTTTAATCCATAGCCGAGTACATCCTACAGCGTGGTAGTGGATGTAGCTGTTTATTTTGTATGTATTTCAATTGAGAAACTTGACACACACACGTGTATTTTACACGCAAAAATCAATCGGTTCATTTTAACACTAAGACTGTTGTCGATTTGACGCCAGAATGTATTCTGTGATTATAACACAATATTGTGTCATATTCAAAATAATATCCTGTTATTCAAATAGAAAGGTGATGTGACTTACATTTAACTGAATAATCTGCTGCAATAACAGAATGCATTCTAGCATCACTCTCATAACAGACATTCTGTTACATTTAACATATTTAACTTATTTTTTGGAGTGTAGGATACTCCTCATATGTATATGAGGCTTGTGTCTTGAAAGGCCTCGTGCGTGAAATACCAGGCTTCGTCAGAGGTACGCCAACATGCCCCCTCATGGCTGGCGCTATGAAAGCTCTGAATTATAGAACATACGGGTAAGTCATGGAGCTTAATGGGAATTAGGCTTCCCTTATCTCGGTTGGGATACCCTGAAACGTAGACTGTTGGTTCAAAGTGCCATTGGGGCTCCAGTACGTGAAATGCTTCATACATAATACATGTCTATAATCCAATATATACAATGTCAAGGTTTACACTTAATATATCTTGTTCACAAACATCTAAACATTGAGGACGAACGCTCTTGCATAAAGTCAATGTGATGGTCTTTAATCTAACTTCAAAGGTTCCCAGTGTACAAAATGGAATGAAACTAACTTGTCACCAGGCTTGTACAACGTAAACCGTGCGACCTAAGTCTCAAGACGCTTTGCCAGGGTCACTAAAATGTCACTACAATATGGGAACATACATACAAAGACAAAGATAACACACACAAATCCAGGACATCTCAATCAGCCTACAGAAATATAATCCACACGTCACACACTCACAAAGTGAAGCAGGTGCAGAACTTGCACATAGGGTATTTTGATTAACCTGTGTCTCGCCATCTGTTTTTAAAATATAATAATAAAGATTTTATGATTATTTGAAGAACAATTCCTTTTGGACTGCTTAAATACATTTTCCCATCCTTTGTAGAAATCAGCCAAAGATACAGACTGTCACAAAGCAGCCTACGCAATCATCACACGCTTCCTTCTAGCCATAGCGTGCGTATAGAGACGAGTTAACATTCCACCTGTGGTTTTAGCGACAAAAGTATCGACACCTCTTACCGCTGCCCCACTCTCATATCGCAGTCTTGGTGGGAACACAAAGGTATCGACCTCATCCTCTCCTTAATATCCTTCGTCTAGAAGCGCTGTAAGGCAACAGATTTCACAGATGCTATGTTTTCAACGGTCTTTGGAATTGGTTATGTTTCTAGAAAATCGTTTAATGAATGGAAATCTGTCATCCTTCCTGGAATTACTCCACGTATTTTCCCTAATCCTTTCAAAAATCAAATAATGATATAGATTATCACCAAGCTGTCTAAGCAAACCATAACTCCTCTCCTTATATTCATGTCATGTGTTTAGAGACGAGTGAACGATCTACAGTTCTGTTAGGTTGTGTTCTTAGCGGCAAAAAATTAACACCTATTGGTGTTGCTCCACTCTCACAACGTGGTCTCGGTGGGAATATAAAGGTATCGACACTAAGCTCCTCGAATTTTTTAAAATCTATCAATGCTGTAAGCCAGGGGCTCGTTCAGGGGGCCCCCGTCTTTCTGCACTGTAAGGCAGTAGGTCGTCCAGAATTTTCATGACGAGCAGTATTGTAGGCCAGCAGATCGTCCAGAACGCCCTTATCTAGTGGAGTTGTAAGGCATCAGATCGCCCAGAACGTTCATGTCTAGCAGGACGGTAAGGCATCAGATAGCCCAGAACGTTCATGTTTAGCAGGACGGTAAGGCATCAGATAGCCCAGAACGTTCATGTCTAGCAGGACGGTAAGGCATCAAATAGCAAAGAACGTTCATGTCTAGCAGGACGGTAAGGCATCAGATAGCAAAGAACGTTCATGTCTAGCAGGACGGTAAGGCATCAGATAGCCCAGAACGATCATGTCTAGCAGGACGGTAAGGCATCAGATAGCCCAGAACGATCATGTCTAGCAGGACGGTAAGGCATCAGATAGCCCAGAACGTTCATGTCTAGCAGGACGGTAAGGCATCAGATAGCCCAGAACGTTCATGTCTAGCAGGACGGTAAGGCATCAGATAGCCCAGAACGATCATGTCTAGCAGGACGGTAAGGCATCAGATAGCCCAGAACGATCATGTCTAGCAGGACGGTAAGGCATCAGATAGCAAAGAACGTTCATGTCTAGCAGGACGGTAAGGCATCAGATAGCCCAGAACGTTCATGTCTAGCAGGACGGTA
Organism: Liolophura sinensis; assembly: GCF_032854445.1. Classification (NCBI taxonomy): domain Eukaryota; kingdom Metazoa; phylum Mollusca; class Polyplacophora; order Chitonida; family Chitonidae; genus Liolophura; species Liolophura sinensis. The sequence goes on from NC_088303.1 coordinate 27,156,887, forward strand.
AGGCATCAGATCGTCCAGAACGTTCATGTCTAGCAGGACGGTAAGGCATCAGATCGTCCAGAACGTTCATGTCTAGCAGTACTGTAGGGCACAGGATCGTCAAGAACTCTCTTGTTTAGCAGTACTGTAAAGGCCTCAGATCGCCCAGAAATTAAAGTTTATGTCTAGTGGTACTGTAAATCAGCAGATCGTCCAGAACGTTCACGACTATCAGTACTGTAAGCCAGCAAATCGCGCAGACGCCGTGTTCTTAGCCTTCTTTTGGAATTAGACACGTTTGAGGTGGATCAATGAAGTACATCAGCTTGATATCTGCATGAATCTTTTACACAGCGCATGGAATCAGAAGACATGCCACGGAATGATATTTCGTTCAAATGACCCAAGCAGACACAAAGGGCTACTGAAAACTCACCTGTAAATAGTGGTACACTGAGTAGACTCACACTTTTTTAAAATATACAAACTTCCTTTCGCTATCCAATATTAATCAGCTACGCGCTTCTATATCCCAACCATTCTGCTAAAGATCAGACCGAGCATATGCCTGTAATAATAGCTTCTTCACTTGACTCTGGCCTGATTAAAAGTGGGTGTTAATGCAATTGCACGACATCAGAAGATATATGGTCTACCAGAACATCGCAGACAAGTAAATACACTGTGGTCTATCAAACTTCCTGTAATAAACATATTCATCATGTATCGCTGTTATATTTGCGCAATTCGACGAGTCCTCGCAGAACAACATGACAGTGGTAAAGTGGCTTAACCTCGATCAGAAGCAGACGACCGGTGTGTAAATATAACGTTCTTGAGAAGGACTGTGCAAATGTCGTTGTGGGTTAGTGTTTCCTCACTCCAGCTTCGTTCGGAAGAGAAGACATCAGTCACAATAAAATACCTAATAAATCGAATCGAAGACAATAAAGTAGGTCTATATCGTCCTTACACATTTTTAGTCAAGATTTTCAGTTTGGAATTTTGGAAAAGCAGTTTGGAGCTTTTCGGACTTTAATTTACATCGATCAGCGCATAACATGGTTGGTAGTGCCTGTAACTGGCCCATATGATTATTTACGTAATTGGACTTAAAAATCAGACACACAATCGCATATTTTATGACATTTAATGTTGACAACAGCCGTTCAGAGCACTGGGAAAACAACCGCCCTCCACCAAATAGCACGCACACCTCCTCATGTGAAGCCGCAACTAAAGCAATCCTTCGAATAAAAAACGTCTTTTGTAAAGTGACAGCTGCGGCCAGTTAGCGCGCCCGTCTTTTTGCACTAAAAGGCAGTAGGTGGCTCAGAGTGTTCACGACTAGCTCTACCATGAGGCTAGTGTGATTCTCTTTGACCTAACAGCAAACGTTTCCAATCAGCAGACTGGAATGAAACTAACTCGTTGCGTGGCTTGTTCAACGTGAAAAATTAACACCCATTGGTGCTGCTCCACTCTCAGGACGTGGTCTCGGTGGAATTATAAAGGTATCAACACTAAGCTCCTCGTCATTACTTACATCTGTCTATTACATTGATTTAAATAATCAAGCGGCTCGTCCAGAGCTCCTCCGTCTTTTTGCACTGTAAGGCGGTAGATGGCCCAGAATGTTCAAGACTAGCAGTACTGTACGATAGCAGGTCGTCTAGAACGCTCCTATTTATCAGTTCTTTGTGGCAGCAGATCATCCAGAACGCCCTTATCTGGGTGAGTTGTAAGAGACATCAGATCGCCCAGAACAGTAGCAGTACTGTGAGGCATCGGAGCGACCAGAACGAGTATGTCTAGCAGTACTGTAAGCCAGCAGATCGTCCACAACGTTCATATCTAGCTGTACTGTGAGACAGAGATCGCCCAGAACGAGTGATCGCCCAGAACGTTCATATCAAGCCGTACTGTAAGCCATTAGATCGCCCAGAACGTTCATATCTAGCTGTACTGTGAGGCCTCGGAGCTCCCAAAACGTGTATGCCTAGCAGTACTGTAAGCCAGCAGATCGTCCACAACGTTCATATCTATCAGTACTGTGAGACAGAGATCGCCCAGAACGAGTGATCGCCCAGAACGTTCATATCGAGCAGTACTGTAAGCCAGTAGATCGCCCAGAACGTTCGTATCTAGCAGACCTGTATGGCAGCAGAGCGCCCAGAACGTCCTTATTTAGGTGAGTTGTAATAGACATCAGATCGCCCACAACGTTCATGTCTAGCAATACTGTAAGCCAGCAGATAACCCAGAATCTCTGTTTTTAACCCACCTTTACAACTGGCCATGTTTAAAATGGATCGTGCGTGACCTTGATATCTGCATAAATCTTTTACTCAGTGGGGGAGTGGGGATCAGAGGGCATGGCACGGAATGACATTTCGTTCCAATGACAAAAGCAGACAAAAAGGGCTACTGAAAACTCCCGTATAAAGAGCAGTGCACTGATTTATTATATACAAAGTCTCTTTCGCAATCCAACTGTAATCAGCTACATGCTACATGCATCTATGTCCAAACTCGTGTGCTAAAGATCAGACTGAGCATATATCTGTAATAACAGCTTCTTCACCTGACCTGATCAGCTGTCCCTGGCAGACCCTTCATCATTTTTCCTGCTAACGTACACCCATTTTATTCATTGATAATCAGTTAGGGAGTATTTTCGTGGTTTGATATACAGAAGGACATGATAAAAAAAATCGACATTATAAACATGATATGGAAATTTTTGTACAATATAGCGTTTATTCGCTGTGTCACATTAGGACGGCGTTTCTGGCGCTTTAGGTGATACAACTGATGCGTCTCGCTGTGGTTCCGACCCTTAATAGTAAGTAATAGCTATCAATATTGATTCCTGTTGTACATCTAAACCAAACGTACTGAACATGTCGAGACATTAGTAAAGGGTTGCTAGCATCAGCTCTGCAATCTTTGAGGATTAAATCCGCTGGCAACTGACTATTATAGGACGTATTGTTGTAGCTGGCGAATCAGCTTACGGATTTAATGTCTACTCCTGGTCTATTAATTAATAGATTTGGCCTTGAGGACAAACCTCGGCGCGCCCAGTTGTGTCCCCGAGTGCTCTATTTCGGTCAACCAGTTGCCAGCATAAATGGGAATACATCGGGAAATATTAACTAGAACTTCGGTCCTTTTGATCTTAGGGGACCTATCACCGCTTTGTAATGGATTTGTAACTACACTGGCCTAAAGGAGCAGGCGAAGAGACGGTTCCAGCCGGGGGTGCTAGCAGGGTTCACCGATAGCTCCTGGCTTTCCTGATTTAATCGCACATATTGGGTGGGCATAAAAAATGGGCATATACACTTTCTTTGTTAATACATTGTCTAAAGTGCGCAATAATATCCCCTGGCAAAATATAACCAGAGCAAAACAAGTACACCTTACACCTTACACAGGAGAACAAAGCGTCAATGAAAAATCGTTTTATAGAAATTAAAAAGACCTTAACACCTTCGTTTGCCAAGCTATCCCAACGCATCCTCCCATAGAACTGGATGTGTTTACACATTGTGGAGAATATCGTCCCTGAAGCATAGGTCATTCTAGAAGCGGTTCAGTTTTCAGCTAGACATAAACTCCGAGATAATCCACCAGCCGACATTTCGTGGAAAGATTTGTAATGATGATGAGACATCCTTTCATAGACCACAGATGTTTAAATTGTGATGTGCGCTTAAACAGAGAAAGGGTATGAAGATACATGTGCTCGTAATAATGAGTGTTGATGCAATTGCTACTATCTGAGTAGATATATGGCCTATCAGAACGTAACGGGCCGAGTAGAGTACACTGTAGTTCATCGAACTTCCTATAGTTAAGATTTTAATCATGTATTGCTGTTATATTCGCGCAGCAAGTGCAAGTGGCTTAGAGTCAGTCGGCAGGTTGCCGGCGTGTAAATATAACGTCTTTGAGAAAGACGGTACAAATGTCAGTGTGGCTTAGACTCAGTCGGCAGACCGCCAGCATGTAAATATAACGTCCTTGAGAAAGACGGTACAAATGTCAGTGTGGCTTAGACTCAGTCGGCAGACCGCCGGCGTGTAAATATAACGCCCTTGAGAAAGGCGGTACAAATGTCAGTGTGGCTTAGACTCAGTCAGCAGACCGCCGGCGTGTAAACATAACGTCTTTGAGAAAAACGGTACAACTTTCTGTGTGGCTTAGACTCGGTCGACAGACTGCCGGCGTGTAAATATAACGTCCTTCAGAGAGACGGTATAAATGTAAGTGTGAGCCTCGTTCTGTAAAGAATACACCACTTACAATGAAGTACCCAATAAAAGGCATCGGACATAATCCTTGTATTTCCATACTTCTAACGAATGATTTAGCCACTGTGGCATTACAAAAAACAATGTTACATGTCCACATAACCTGCACCAATGTCATTACCCGGTGCTCCATCAGGCAGGGCTACATCCTATTGGTCTCCAAACAACTTTTTAAAAGTGTCAAGTGTCTTTTTTATTGTGTCATATTTAGCATGATACCTTATTAGTCTAATGGAATGGTTATGTTGAATTAATTGAATCTATGTGTTATATTTAACAGAATAATCTGCTGCAATAATAGAATACATTCTAGCAACACTCCGATAAAAGGATTTTCTGTTAAATGTAACACATTACTTTTTTTATTGTGGTACATTTATGTTTGACGACAGCCCGACCGAAAACAACCACCCTCCCCTAAGTAAGTCCCTCATCTCCCCATATAAAGCCGCAGCTGAAGCAATCCCTCAAATAAAAGTGACAGTTGCGGCCAATTAGCAGGACCTTGTTTATTTGGGATACCATACTTTACTATGTATTATAATATGTATTATAAAGTGACAAAGAAAGCACCAAACCGTTATGTCAGTAACTGTGAATCGGTAGTTTGTCATGTCTCGTGTCCTAGTCTAAGGGTTCCAACGGGGCTGCTACATGAATATGTTGACACTGACAAGCCTGTTACATGGGTAAACTGGTGAAGACAACGCTAAAGAGCTATGGTAAGGCTTGTGTCTTAGAGGCCACGTGCGTGAAATACCAGACTGAGGGCTTTGTCAGTTATCAGAGGGAAGATCGCCGACATGTCCCCGCATGGCTGGCCCTATAAAAGCCCTGAATTATAGATCATACGGGTAAGTCATCACGTGGAGCTTAATGGGAATTAGTGTCTCCTTATCTCGTTTGGTATACCATGTAACGTGGCCTCTTGGTTCAAACTGCCATTGGGCTCCAGTACACGAAATGCTTCATACATAAAACATGTTTATAATCCAACATGTCAAGGTTTGCATTTGATAACTCTTGTACACAAAAATCCAAAGACTGACGACGAAAGCACTAACATGAGGCCAATGTGTCCGTGCTTTGTACACTATGATACTCTTTAACCCAATACCAAAGGTTCCCAATCAACAGACTGAAAAGAAACTAACTCGTCGCGTGGCTTGTTCAAAGCGAAACCATACGACACAAATGTCAAGATTCCTTGCCAGGATCATTAAAATGTCACCAAAATATCGGTGACATATTAAATATAATATATACAAAGAACAAAAAGAAAAATCCAGAACATCTCAATCAGCCTGCTGGAATATAACCATCATATCGCACACTCACACAAAGTGAAGCACGTGCAGAGCTAATATTGAAAACAAATATCCAGACCTTACGTAAAACTTATTACTAAGATCAACAAGCAGATGTAGGACACGTAAGAGGTTCATTTCAATAACACAAATACATGTAATATTCAAAATCAACTTTCCTCGGAGCGGCAAATTACATCCGTCAAAAGTACATGCATGTCAGAGATTTGGAAATCCATACAGACAGCGCAGAAAACCACTCCCGATAGTAACTGCATTTTGATCAACCTGTGTAAACAGGCCTCCAACATTTTCTTTTCAAATATAATAATAAAGATTTTTGTGATTATTTCAATGACAATTCCTTCAGGACTGCTTATATACATTTACCCATTCTTTGTAAAAAAAATCGGTCAAAGATACAGATTGTCACAAAGCAGCCTACACAATCATCACACGCATCCTTCTAGCCCTAGCGTGTGTATAGAGACGAGTTAACACTCCACCGTAAGCCTGTGGTTTCAGCGACAAAACTCTAGACACCTCTTACTGCTGTCCCACTCTCGCCTTGGTGGGAACACAAAGGTATTGGCCTTATCCTCTACACATTCTCTTTCGTCTAGCTGTAAGGCACAAGATCTTGCCGATGCTATGTTTCCAACCGTCTTTTGGAATTGGTTATGTTTATAGTGCGCCGTTTTATGGGTGGAAGTCTATCACCATTCCTGGAACTCCTCCACGGCTGCACAAATAAATTTTCCCCGTCCGTTTAGAAATCAAATAATGATTCAGATTATCACCAAGCTGTCTACAAAGTCCATACCTCCCCTCTTTATACCAATGGCATTTTTTTACAGACGTGTTAACGTTCCCCATTTCTGTTAGGCTGTGTTCTTAGCCGCGAAAAAATCAACACCTCTTTTTCCTGCTCCACTCTCAGGACGTGGCCTCGGTGGAATTATAAAGGTACTAAGCTCCTCGTACATCCATCAGTGCTGAAAGGCAGCAGCTCATCCAGAGCTCCTCTGTCTTTCTGTACTGTAAGGTATCAGATCGCCCAGAACGTTCATGTCTAGCAGTACTGTAAGCCAGCAGAACGCCCAGAACGCTTACGTCTAGCAGTACTGTAAGCATCAGATCGTCCAGAACGTTCATGTCTTGTACCGTAAGCCAGCAGATCGCCCAGAACGTTGATGCCCTCTTATACCCAAAGTTCCTTTCGCCATCCAACTTCCACAACCCAAACTCTTGTGCAAAACAATAGAGTGAGCATTTATCTGAAATACTAGCTTCTTCACCTGACTCAATACTCTTGAGTACGGCGTAAAACACCAATCAAAAAAAAAAAAAAAAAAAAATCTTCACCTGACTCTGATCAGCCTACCATGGTATATCATTTGGCATTTCGGTATATTCTGAAGTTAACCCAATTTCATTCATTTACAAACATTTAGTAAGTATATTCTTGGTTTGACATACAGAAGAACATGGTAAATTATAAATATAAACATGCCATGTGAATACTTAACGGTATAGCTTTCATTCGCTGTGTCACATTAAGGCAGCGTTTCTGGCGCTTTAGATGACCCGACTGGTCCGTCTCGCTGTAACTCAGACCCTTAATGTAAGGCAATAGCTGATCAAAAGTGATTCCAGTCGTATATTTAAGTGGGTCACCTAATTCAAATGTACTGAACATGTCGGGTGGCTAGTGAAGGAACGCTAGCATCAGATCTGCAATCTTGGAGAATTAAACCCGCAGAAACTACACGGTATTATAGGAGACACTGTCGTAGGAGGCGAATCAGCTTACGGATATAATGTCTACACCTGGTCTATTAATTAATAGATTTGGCCTTGAGGACAAAGCCCAGCGCTACTGGTTGTGTCCCCGGATGTTCCATTTCGCCATACAGTCGCAAGGATAAATGAGTATACATCGGAAAATATTAACTAGCCCTTTGGCAATTATGATCTCAGGAGACCTGTCGATGCTCCGTAATGAAATTGTAACTACACTGTCCTAAGGGAGTAGGCGTAGTGACGGCTCCAACGGGGGAGTTAGCAGGCTTCACCGATGGCCCCCAGTCTTATTGCTGTCATAGCACATATACATGTACACTTTTTATTGCATTGTTTCAAGTGCAAAGTAATATCGCCTGGGAAAATACCACCAGAACCGAATACATTCCAGAATTCATTTCCACACGTATCTCCTCGCCCCAGTTGCTTCAGTTCTCCAGGTTATATATGAAAAGAAATATTCATTGCAAAGGCGTTGGCTGGAAAGTTCAGGGATGGGCGTGAAACTGATGAAGTTCTAGAAGCAGTTCAATTCTCAAATGCTCATAAACTCCAAGATAACCCCCATCCGACATTTGGTGGAAGAATTTGTGACAATGATGAGACCTTTCATAGATCACTGATGTTTGCATTGTAACGTGCTCTTAAGAGAGAAAGGGCGTATGAAGGTACACGTGCATGCAAAAGTGAATGTTAAGTAGTACGATTTACTAGTTGGTCTTCCAAAAAGTCACACACAAAGTAGATACACTCTGGTACATCGAAATATTAACAAATATTTTAATCATACATTGCTGTTATATTTGTGCAATTCGGCGTGTCTTTTCCATTCGAGGAACAGCCCGGCGGTAGTGACTGCAAGTTGAATCAGTCACAATGAAATATCCAATACTCATCAGAGACAGGACAAAAACACAAGCAGGATTTTCAACAGTAAAACGAATCGAGGAGCGTTTCCGCACAAATGACAAATATTCTAGCCACTGTGGCATTACAAAAGTACCAAGGTTACATATGGGTCCATACACCCTGCATATATCAAAGAATACTTTTGAAGTATGGAATTTCTGAAGTAAACGTGTATAATTGACTGAGGCGTGTCAATTAAAGTGGCAATCATGTACGACCTTCGATTACCGGGTCGGCAAATTTCACCTTATTAGTGTAGATTGATGAAACAAGATTGGCGGGCCTCGGGAACGCAATCACAGATTTCTTCTAGATGCACATGTCCATGGTTCCAGTATATTAGAACAGTCGTTGTATGTATAAAGCAATCTTCCTCGGTGTTTACTGGACAGATACACCACATTAATGCAGAGCCGAGAACATCCCAAAGCGCACAGCATGCTTGGGTGTGCATGTAGCTAGCTCATATGTTTATTTACTTAATTGGGGTTAGAGACTTGACATACACAAGAACATTTTTGGACATTCATGGTGAAAATATCCAGTCTCCTCCAAGTAACATACACGCCTCCTCTTCTAAAGCCGCGGCTTAATCAATCATTCAAATAAAACGCGTCTTTTGTAAAGCTTGGCCATTTAGCACAACCTTGTTTATATGGGACTCCATATTTTAGTATGTAACAAAAGAAATCAAGAAAGCACCAATGACAATATGTCAGAAACTATGACTTGGTAGGTTGTCATGTCTCGAGTCATAGGTTTTTGATTCCACTGAGACTTTTACATGGGTATGTTGACGCTGTATATAATAAGATTGTTACATAGGTTGATCCCGTGACAAACCTGTCATATATACATGTATTGACTCTTTGACAAACCCATTGTGTATGCTGATACCGCGACAAACCTGTTGAACATGTTGACCCTGAGGCAAGCCTGATGCAGATATCCTGATATATACTGGCCCTCTGACAAGTCTGTTGATAGCCTGAGTCTCTTGGAAGGCAGCAACACATTTATTTATTTATTTATTTATTTATTTATTTGATTGTTGTTTTACGCTGTACTCAAAAATATTTCTCTGATACGGCCACGGGGTGTTTCACATGCTGGTACTCTGACAAGCTTGTTTCATATGCTGGCGCTCGGGCAAGCTTGTGTCATATGTTGGTGCTTCGACAAGCCAGTTACAGATGCTGACTTTCTGACAGTTGTATTACATCTAACAATATAAAACCGCCGTAATATGACCAAACTAATTCTTAAGACGACATTCAACCCAAAGTATAGCTTAACAAATAAACCAGGAATGGAATACATACATTGAAAAAACATAATCAGCATCCGGGCAATTTGACCTGCATTCCTAGAATCCATCCAACGTTTTTTTTTTCTATGCATTAATAAAAAATGTCCTACAGATATAAATGATAATAAGCAATGGCTGTCAAAGGCCTGTGTAAACCTCCCGCATGTCGCTATAAATCACACCAATTAACGGCGGAAAGTGTCGACAAAGCGATTACGTGTGAATTATGACGAGGCTAATACACTGCGCCTTGACAGAATGACGACTCGTCTTCCATTAAATATCAGGCTTTCTCACCAATAACCATTATGGAGATGCCCTGAAACGACAACGACAAGAAACTCGAGTATAAATCAACAACCCAGCTGTCCAGTCCTAGATATGTTTCTCGTTTTATTAATCCTCCAACCTACCCGTCACGCCTGTCGTGTAAGGCTAGTTTTCCCTACAGGTGTACGACGTACAACCTATATACATGGAGATTAAGCGCTAGCGGAAGTGCTCCAACTTGGAGTTTTATTACTTTCGACTATTTTATCGATTTAATAAACTTGGCTAAGGGCAATAATACCACAGCGGTATGCGCCATGATATTGGCCGGTGTAATTCATAAGCTTGAAATGTCAGACAGCAATGATGGTACGTTCTTGCCTTCAAAACATTCGTGGACAGGAGATAAGCAATATCTGGCAGGATTTAGGATACAAATTAATGTCTACCGAGTTTGTGCGCATGGCTCAGTGCTGGGATATCCAGATATCATTCTTCTGAAGAATCGCATGGCAACCATACACGTGTTATCCCAATGCGTGCATTTTTATAGTAACTCAGTTGTACCAATGCTCTACACAATGCCCATTTATTTATTTATTTCATTATTGTTTTTTAAAGCTTTTTCACTTGTACGAAGGCGGCGAGTTATTGGAGGTGAAGGGAGTTAAAGTATCCTGGGTAAACAGCCGAGCTTTGGCAAGTCACTGACGAATTACCCCACGTCCAAAGTATAGATATGTACACCACTTTGGTGGGCGATAAGCGTTGCTCAACGATCATTGGACTGTTGAAAGGGCGACACTATAGCATCGCCGACTGCTCATTGTCATGCATACTCAATGAAAAGTAAGAGAGCGAGGGAATCTAGAAATTGCCTGTACATAGCCAAGTTTGAACCCGCACGTTGTGTGTCCGAACAACTGAAAAGCAAGAACCTTAACAGCTCGGCTACTGCACGCTCACTTCAACACATTAGACATTACATTGAACGTATTACGTGTTGAACACTACATGAAGTATCGAGGACATAGCGATGAGCGCAGTTGTACGCACGGGCTCCACATCCAAATTTTGATAATTTTGTATAACAGACTGCAACATAGAGATGTGATAGTTGGCAGTTCATCACATATAACTTGCAAAATGCGCCCTGTTTGATTTACCTTACGTAAGGCATGGGACACGCTTAAGCAAAAATTGGTCACATTTCCACACCGCTACATTATGTTTTAAACAGGGCCTGTATCATTCCACGGAATACCGTTTAATACCAGTAACTTAGGACACTTCTAGAGATCACTAGAATGTGCGTGTCATCAAAGGGACACATTTTTCCACCATGTGTGTTTCCGTCCTATTTTCGTACTTCATATGGTTTCTTAGCTCTTCCGTGGTTTGTGTTATGCGATTATTGCGATTATTGACCTGGAACATCCTTATTGGTGGACAGCTGGTATAGGAATGTTTCGACGCATAACCTGTGCACGCCTGGATACTGCTGGTAATTTTTTTACCCCGAGGCTAGGCCTCTACACATGTATACTTTATGCTTTAATGGCAAAACGTAGCTATAAGACTAACGCTGTGAATTGTGGTGCTAATTCCCAATTTATTATTTCTAAGTGCGGACATAGGAACTGTCTAACATGTCCACCTAAACACCTCAAATAACCTTAGTTCATCTCTGACCGGTAAATCATATTGCATTTATTTGGTTTCATGCTAAAAGTGTGGTCAACGCTATGTTGGAATGGCCACCCAAAAATTACATCTAAGTATAATGGCTACTGCAAGTCAGTCCGGATAATACAGCTGCTATGAGGCAAAGGCTTTTCTGCCTCCAATCAGGACTTGGACCAATTAAGCATTCAGCCAATAGACATGATTTAAACACGGATACCGTTTCCGATGTCCATCGTAAACTCCCGGATCGGGAGCAATTTTGGATGTTGGAGCTTGTTTTTTTTTTTTTCTTATGGCTTAAATGACAATGTTATGGGGATGGAAAAGTAACATCCACATTGTAAATTCTCCTTACTTGGATAGCAATATACCGGATGGCCCTGTATATGGCGTGTACATATCTCACCTTTTAGCATTTGTTAGATTCTGTGTATTGTCTCCGGATTTCAATCAACGGTAAAAATTATTACTGCAAAAACTGGTGTGGTTAGGTCATTCCATTAAACGCCTTCACCCCAAATTTCTTAAGTTTGCAATGAGTATAACTCTCTTGTAAGTGTATCTGTGGGGCTCTGCTTTGCGATTGTGTCTAATTCCGCTTAACCCGGAGCTAAGGGTAGTCTATTCATCCTGTTGAATTATATCGCCCGTTGGATATATGAAAAGTTGCAATCAAAGCGCTACTGAGATAAATATTTGCTATCGACACCTGATATTCTAGCATTATACATGACTCGTATACTGATTTCACTCGGTTGCCTAGAACATAGTTTGCGTCTTTCTAACAGCACTGAAAACTGTTGACTACTTTTCTTTGCATGATTCCGTCCTATTTCCGTAATTTATATAATTTTTTAGTTCTTTGGTGCTTTGTGTTATACGTCGTTTTTGGAATAGGCCTTGCGATGATTGACCTTGAACATCCTTATAGGTTTACGACTGGTATACGAATGTCTGTTTAGACGCATAAATACATGATATGGATAAAACTGAACCCGCATTTTCAGGTATTCAAAACAGTGTGCCACAAAAAATACCTGTTCATAGTAAGTTACTTAGGGTTACCGTTAATACATGACGTGTTACTATTCCATAACACTATATAGTTTAAAACAAATCTCAAATGTAAGCTTAGTCCTGGAGAAATTAGATTTCGTTGATTTCAAACACATGTAATGTTCATATAAAATTGAATACAGTTTTGAGCAGTGATATACAAGTTGGAAATTCCATGCGACACAGAGCGGTTACATTACTCATGTAGTCATCAATTATTTATTTACGAAATGCTTCAGTTGTACATGCATTAAAATAGCTCAATTGCAATAACAATAATTTTGCAAAAACAAAACTGTTTGAATGTGGAAAGGAAAAATGACACACCGTCGTGATTCGGTTTTGCTAACTGCTGTTGTGGTTTTTCAAAACCTTTTAGACATGGTGAAACAAATAAATACGCGTATGTTGAAACGTTGTGTGCTCTCCAGTTGAATTTAGTCTTCCTGTATTGTCTGTCTCTAGGTAAAGTTTACTTCCAGTCATCCTGAATATTCTTCCCCCAGGTAAAGTTTAGTCTTTATTAATATTCTTTTTCCAAACAAAGTTATCTAGAGTCTTCATTAATGGGCTGTCTTAATATAAAGTTACTTCCAGTATCCCTGAATGTTGTCTTCAAATACAGCCTTACATTTAGGCTTCATGAATGTTCTGTCTCCAAGTAAAGTGACTTTTAGTCCTCATGAATGTTCGATCTCTAGGTAAAGTTGTTTTAGCCATCATGAATTGTCTGTCTGGCATTTCCTTCAATGCTTTATCATCGTTTTCAGTAAATCTAAAAGTGTATTAAACTATAGACAATAGATAAAAGCGCTTACAAGTCATATTTTCCCTTTCCCTTTTGCTTTGCAGTCCGTATTAGTTTAGCCATAACTGCATATGAATTCAAGCTTTGGACAAAGGCGCATGTATATCACATTTTCTCATTTGCCTTGCTGCCCGTTTGGTAAAGCTACATTTATAACTTCATTTATCTTGCAAAAAGGAAAATATCGTCAATCTCATTTTCTTTCTTGTTTCGTTCGCCCATTATATATAATAGGCTACAATTAAGAACACTAGCAACAATTACACTTTAGACTCGTCGAGAATAAGTAAAGCCGACAAATACATCGAATGGAAGACAATAACTATTTTTTTCTAGGTAAATTAGCCTCTTTCTGCAAATGAAATACACATAAAACTTAACCGCGACGTCGCGACGAGGTCCAGTGATGTAGAATTCTGCAACTACTTGGTTTAAAGTCCTGCATGCCTGATGGAGATTGGTTGGTTATTGCTTGTCTGAGAAAAATTCGTCAAGCATAATAACATTAAAACAATGCAAAGGGACCAAGTCTCGGGGATGCTTAAAACACCAATCAAATAAAAAATAAATCTTTATAGAGTAACATAACATTTAATCTAAGGGGTGCATTTAACGAAGCAGTGGCTAGATGTACCAAGCGTAACTTCCAAGACAACTTACAGTGAAGAGAATACATCACCAAGGTAAACGCGCTTGACGTAGTGTTGCGACAGCTTTATAAAAATAGTATGGCGTTGTGCTGAAGACAGTTATACAGAAGTCAGTCTCAAAATGTAATATCTAGCCCTGCTTCCAACATTAACTTGTCTGTCACTCCATGTATATATGAAGAAACAGCTACACTTAGTCCGTCCACTGCTGGTCCAATCTTATTCAAATAAAAATAAGGCGAGATTTTTAGAAAACAATCATATCAGGAAAAAAAGCAGTATAGGGCGAATAAACAGAAGCAGTACACAGTTTGGTCAGGATGTCTTTGGTTAAACAAAAACAAGGAAATATATCACACGCGTCAGTAATTTTGCGCTTAAAATTCATTTCTGTTTTTATTATCAATTATCATATAAATATACTCCATAGTATATAAAACAAAGATTATGAGATTTCCGGGCTGGCATTTATACCTAGATGACAACGGTAAAAGTCGTCAGAAAACTGCAGCAGAAAACGTTATGACCCTTCGACATCTGTTCAAAACCAATCGATGCACTGCAACTCAAAATAGTGCATACGCAAATCTCGAGATAGTCATTATGTTAACTCTAAATTTCATCTTCAAATGGCGAGAACTTAGAACATTATCGAAAGAACATTATCCAAAGAATGCCTCCAAAAAGGCATACGCGCATGTGCATACGCCACACATCAGCAAAATTTCAGGAAAATTCAGAGACCATCTTCAAACGGTGATGGCGTCAAAAAAAACGCGGAAGGGGTCTGACTGGCCAGTTTACAGGCTGATGAGCAAACAAAATGTAACCGAGCCCTCAAGCTATTCTTGTGACCTTGAATACAACAGATTACACGTACTATGTAGTGGTGGCGTGAAAATCAACATCAATGTACTGAGTATACAAGTATATACTTGATAACACGTCAGCATAATGCCTCGCTTTACTTTATAATGGTAAGCTGTACAACGGTTCCAGTTAGTCTTTTGTCGAATAAAGATGTATCCGGGTGTACACTAGTATGTGTTTGAGGTAGCAAATATTTTGGGGGAACGATTTAGAGAAAGGAACACATGAACTGAGGATTTATGATACTGCCACACTGTCTGCAGAGAGTGCTTTCTGAACCATACATGTAGAGCCTTCTTACAGCTCAATTGGAAACAAACAATATTCCCATGTGCAGCTGTACTTTATTAACTGGTAATCGTTTGTGATCCGTTTGTTTGCACGATTGTCACAGAACACGTCACTCAATAAGACATCAGATGTCATTCATAGAAAGGTCAGCCCTTTGTAGCGAACTTGACATTTCTGGAATCAGAACGACAACAACAGAAGCAGCAGGAAGAAAGTCTCGCCAAAGCCTTAGCACATTCCATCCGGAAGTTGATGTTTAAGAAGCTGTAGATGATCGGGTTAATGGAATTGTTAATGAAGTAAGACTTCGAAAACAGTTTCATCAAGAAATCGACAGTGTCCGAGCGTTGTTTGGTGTCCTTACTACGGATGACCGTCACGATCAATGTAGGCAGGTACGACAAAACGAAAGCCAAAGTAACGACGAAGAGGATCACCGTCGTTTTACTGGCACGGATTTTAGTCATCACGTTTTCTCCTATCTGCCGTAGAGATTTCTTTTCGGGGTCCATGCCGTCACTTGTGTTGCTTCCCAGCCTTCCCAGTGTGTTGGCTCTTGTCTCCTCCATGCGCACTCCGCCAGAGTCCGGATCACTGCTAACGCTTACGCTCGGCAAATATTTAACGCGAGAAATTTGTTCCCGCTCGATCTTGGCATCAGACGCAGGCTTTTGCGTGGGAGACAGGTTCGTCGGTGACTTGGGTAAACCACTGTCTTCCGTGGAAATTTTACTGACTTGTTTTCCTAAGACCTGCCTCTGACGACGTTTAATTTCGAGCCAGATTCTTACGTAAAGTCCGATCATGGTAGATGTACAAAGAGCAAAGACCACTGACAGATAACCATACCACACAAAAGACAGCACAGTGCTCTTCCCATTCTTTTGCTCGGTGCTACAGTCTTTGCCTATGACGTCTGTATAGTTGGTTTTGACGTCTTTCAATCCAAAAACGAATATGGTAGGAATCGTTGTTAGAAAGGCGAAGATTCCTATTGCAATGCAGATTTTCTTGATGTAACGCAATGGTGTGTTACGCAATGGTCTGCAAATCTTGAAGTATCGATCAAAAGCAACCGCAACTAAAATTAGGGCTGATCCTATGATTGGCACAGACTCGGAGAATCGGAAAAGTTTGCAGGCAGCGTTGCTGTAAAACATGTAGGGATAGCGGAGGTCGTAGATTTCAGTGGGCATACCGATACAACATGCCACCATATCGAACATGGCCATGGATAAGATGAAATAGTTCGAAGAAGTTCTTTTGAAGCGTTTTAGATAGACGTAGAGCACGAGACTGTTGCCGATGACGCCGGTTACAAGAAGGATGAGGATGTAGAGAACGACAGGGATGTAGAGACGAGCTTTGTCATCATTCAGCTGTCGTAGTAAGTGGTCTGAGTCGTTCCAAGCCACATCATCTGTCGTGCTACCCCTTGCCGACATTTTCCGTCAATTACCCGTCTGGGTACCACAGGTTGGCTTTATACTCAGATCACGCTACACCTCCTAATCTTAAAAAGAAAATAAACAATGCCAAAATAAATAATGATTTATTTATTTATTTGATTTTTGTTTTACGCCGTACTCAAGAATATTTCACTTATACGACGGCGGCCAGCATTATGGTGGGTGGAAACCGGGCACAGCCCGGGGGAAACCCACGACCATCCGCAGGTTGCTGGCAGACCTTCCCACGTATGGCCGGAGAGGAAGCCAGCATGAGCTGCACTTGAACTCACAGCGACCGCATTGGTGAGAGGCTCCTGGGTCATTACGCTGCGCTAGCGCGCTAACCGACTGAGCCACGGAGGCCCCAATAAATAATGAAGTTCTGGGTCTAATCATTGTAGGAATGACTGTAGATTGAAATACAGAAAGACTGAGACTTTCTCTGCATGATATTGTATAGTTTGATGTTCTCAGGTTAGGATTATCAGATATTCATCACTGGACAACAGAAAAACAGAAAACAGATACACACACACACACACACACACACACACACACACACACACACACACACACGCACACACAGTGTTCTGAAAATCATTTAGGGGGACAAACAAGGTGTTGAATATTTATTTATTTATTTTGTTGGTGTTTTATGCTGTACTCAACAACTTTTCACCTATATGAAGGCGACCAGAATTATAGTGGGAGGAAACCGGGCAGAGCTGGCAGACCTTCGCCTGTACGACTGGAGAAGCAGCCAGCATGAGCTGGACATAAACTCACAGCGACCGCATTGTAAAGAGACTCCAGGGTCGTTGTGCCGCCCTGGCAGGCTAACCACTCGGCCACGGAGGTCTTCAAGTGTTTAATAAGAAGGCTATGTAATATTACAAACTTAACGACAGTAATAAAATTCAAGGTAAAACCCACTTAATTCGCTTGGAATTATCAGTGTGGGAACAGTTTATATAAATAGCGACCTCTTATGGCTTGCTCAGTTCGTAAATACAAAGTATAAAGTAGTCATATGCAATCAGAACGTAGCTTAAGTGAGATTTTCAAAAATTTTAATAAACCTATATGAAATATTCATTTAGATATACTTGAGGAAAATGTTTTCCTTTTTTGGAAATATGTTTGTCTTTTTCCGGAACATTGTTCTTCATGCCAAAAGGATTTTATCATGAATTGTGGAAAGAAAAAGAAAAAGTTTCATACGACAAACAGAACTTTGTGGAACCACGAAGACCTTAGGCAATATGCTTGAAATATACATGGGTGTTATGGTTTAATGCATTTCCATAAATATTAATGATAGCATGTGCCATGCTGGTAACCCTCATAGAAATTAAGCGTTTGGAGTTTAGAAACAATAAAGAGAAAACATCAATGTTAAACGATGTATTAAGAAATTGAGAGTGTGCCGATTATTAGAGGGTTTCATGCGCAGTAACTCTTTTCTTATTTATATTTTTACCGTGTAACAGAATCTTTTTAAGTGTAACAAGTGCGGTCGCAAATCCTTTATTTACTATATGCTCAAATTAACAGATCAAATACTTATGACACATAGAGTGATAAAAAAGCATAATAGACACTCACCCTATGACAACCATAAACCCAGTAGAAATCCCCAGATGAACACTTTCACAACACAACCACCTGAGCAGGACAATGGATCCGGGTATAGTTGTTATGATGGCTGAGTTTCAGGATACAATATGTCGTACTCCATACAGCGAACAGTCACGCTGTAGTGAATGCGATTGGTCAATACTAACCCGTTAGATCGTTTATTCCGTTTAAAGTTTACAAGGTGCAGTGAAGTGGTCACCTAACACTTACAGGCGGGACCCGTTCGACTGAAAACTTCCTGTGCAAACATACGGCACGTCGTATCTACAGGAAACTGCACAGTATAAAGCACTGAACACTTGAGTTTTAGTCGCCGGCTTTCCGTTCAAAACCTTTAGAAAACAAACGCAACTACGTATGTGAGTATGCCTTGTAGTATAAGACGAGGTTAAGATCCACGAGAGACGTGACAGAGCCCTATTCAAACTGCATGCCACACACCACTTAGACAGAGACACTTCATCATGCGCATTACAGTCTCATCAGAGACAAGGAGAGATTTATTTATTTATTTATTTATTTATTTATTTATTTATTTATTTATTATTTATTTATTTCATTGGTGTTTTACCCCATGGGGAGGGAGGGATGTTAATTTGTAATGGCGTTTCTGCCCTAATGGGGCGATGCACGCCAGCCAGAGCTTCGAGTTCATTACCTTCGATTCAAACAAAAACACAATAAAAAAGTAGTTCCATACGTTAAGTGGCCATAATCATTTATGTCATTTCCTTAGAGCAGCTAGAATCTATGGCATCGAGTGAGGAATTTGGCAACAGCCTGAAATATCTTACTATGATCTTTCATAGGGCTCAACACAGTTACTTCACTAAAACGACGGATGCCGAGGGGCCGTAATTCCGCGCATAACATAAGGTGTCCGGGGTACGTGTGACGTTGGCAACGAAATATGAGATGACAGATCGAGTACTCGACAAAACACCCCTCGCAAAGACCTGTATAGCGGAGACCAAATCTGAATAAGTATAAGGTTGGTCAGTAGATGACCAGATAGAAGTCGAATAAAATGTATTTCATCCTGACGACGATTAAGCGACAGATCATAGCATAGACTAACAGGTGCGTTACGTTCATGGAAAACCTTCCTTTCTTAGAATTATCGCATTTGTTCTACCAAATACCTGTGAACATTTGCTTTATTGAACTAATTGCCTCTTCCAACGATAAAGGGACAGTGAGGGTTATATCAGGTAAAAGAAGAGCCCGCTTAGCCGACTGGTCAGCCAGCTCGTTGCCAGGTATACCGATATGAGCCGTCACCCAGTCAAACGACATTTTACCCCATACTCAAGAATACTGTTATTTATACGCTCAAGAGAAATGTGGTAAGCCAGTGTATGGTCAAACGCTTTCGTTTATCTAGAGCTAATGTCTAACTGGCTGTTCATCTTCAAAGGAGAAGAAAATTTAAATATCAATCAAATACCAATTCAAAAGATTATGCATTTCCTTGTAGGTGCATGCCGTAAAAAAATTCTAACATGTACCTTAAGTTGATAAATTATATAAAAAATCAGAGCCAAAATCCGCCGTGTGCGACTCCATTTTGCCTAAGAACTAGTCCTGAAGTCTTCTGTGTTAGGATGAGAATTGCCGTCAGAAACCGCCGAAGTGCAGTTCGTACATTTCCGGTAGAGCTCTTCTTCCCAGAAGGTAGCGAACAGTACAGTTCGTTTTCCCGCTTGACTATCGCGAAACCGGCATGTTGGACGTAGGTTCCGAGTTTACAGGAACAAGTCGGCAGTTTTAACGACTCTCAATGGCTGCGAGGCAACACACCCCCACATAAATTACAGGGTGTTGAGGACGCGATGGACTCAGCGATTTCTGCCAGCTTTGCCGTTTTCAGGCTTTACGTGTATGGCAAGGAAAATGGCAAAATTATGCAGCAGTCACCACCAAATAGAAAAAAATGTGGTCTTTTCAGCCTATAGTGTCATTTTTTTTATTTTTCTTCCTCTTTAAATAGTATATATAACGGTTTTACGGTCTTATAGATTGTCATCATATTTATAGAGGCGCCTCGATTTAGACTGCAAAATCGAACACCGATGCATGCAGGAATGGATATAATGTATTTTTTTATTATGTTTTTTGTCTAATAATTTCTGTCGGATTGCGAATAGGTCAGGATTTTTAATGTACTAATGATCCAGATGCTCAGTACAGAATTTAGTTCAGAGCGCACTGGCATACGGAGTTATGGCGAGAGAAGAGAGATAAACATTCCGTATTTTGCAATACACGTCCTTTACCGGTCTGAGCCGTCAGAATAATAGCCTTCACGAGATCAACATATGATCCACAACATAGAGAACCTGTTCAGATTGGACAACGGCCAATTTTGGATAAGGAGAGACGTGTCTTTAGGTGATGCAACAGAGGCAAAGACTCACAGCAAAAATGCAAGGCTACGGCTGGGTGAAGGCACATGCGCATCTTGGGAAGATATTTGGAATTACATACCTATGTACACTCAGCACGTAATGACCGAAGACCTTCTCACCAATGCGGTCGCTGAGAGTTGAGTTCATGCTGGCTGCCTCCTCGACCGTATGTGGGAAGGTCTGCCAACAACCTACGGATGGTCGTGGGTTTTCACCGCGCTCTGCCCGGTTTCCACCCACCATAATGCGGGCCGCCGTCGAATAAGCGAAATATTCTAGTGAACGGCGTAAAACACCAATAAAATAAATAAATAAATAAATAAATTTACACTCAGCAACACAGGTCTACAGAATATCCCACAGTACGTCAGTTACTTTTGCACAATAAAACGCTACTAGCAGCTTGGAAGAAAAAAAATAAAAAAAATTCCTGGATTCTGGGAGAAGAGTTTTGAAAAGGTCTCATAAAAAAGAAATTGTGAGTTAATAAGAGTGTAAAATCTCTAAAAAATAAAAATTAATATCGCAATACTGTATGAATTATTAATCACGAAATAATGTTTTAGTGTGTTTATTTGTCATCATAATGGTCACGAATTATGTATTTCCATTACACTTATTGATCAAAAAAGGTTTAATACCGCTAATAACCGTTATATATCAAAAATACATAAAAATGTCTTAAAGCAAGACAATTTTTACACATAAAAAGCACTCTAGCTATGTGTAAATATTTTAAATGTACATTTCTAAAGTAACGCAACCATGCAACTTTGCATTTAAAAACAGCACGTGTCTGAATAACTCAACTTAAAACCTGAACAAATGCCATTTGAGAGATAAATGGCTTTTATACATTTGTCCATTAGAGTAAACCATCTGAATACAGCACAAAGTATCATACACACATTGATTCGGGGAGGGGTGGCTTATTTTCGTCCTTTCTCCATTTAAAAATGAAAGAGGACAAAACCGCTATGAGCTCTTGATTTATGCACCGATTACAGAATTCTTTCCATAACAGTTTGCGCGCATACCAAGAGACGTATTTATTCCTCAAAAAGATGAGTCCACTTTTCCTAGCACCTTCAACTATGCTGTCAGCTCCATTTTCATCGTTTATGGTACATGTAACTATTGTGTTTTTAGGGATATTCTGTATGATTTGTATGATTAAACTTATAACTACTCAAAATTCAAACCCGTAACCCAAAAATTAATCGCCATCAATACAAAGCAAGCAATATATACCTAGCCTAATTCATCCATCTTTTTGCATATGAAAGAGTAACCTTCAGTGCATTTTATGCACACTTTTAAATTAGATTTTGGAACAAAACTACATTGGTTGGATTCTTCAGTTTCAAGGTTTCACAAGGAGTATAATTTTATGAGTCAGCTGTTATGTGAACAACTGCCGTCAGCTTCTAAATTTAGCTTGCCACTGTTTTACATATGCTGAGTTCAGGGCCTGCTGCCTGCCTCTGTCCTTAGAATGTTCCAGAATACGCTCAGTTCGGGGCCTGTTTGTTTACAACAAGTGTTGAATTTTCTTATTCTAGAAAATTCCACCAATCTATATAAGACCTATGAAAGCAGGTCAAATGGGGGAGAAAGGAGAATTATTGAGAGTTTTGGATGCTTTTCGCTGTGTGTTACTTTAGTAGGCCTTTTGTGCTGAATTTTGGTGTCTTTATAGCCCCTGGCTTTGTTATATCCTATCTCCACCGAGCACTTGTTCAGTCTGAACTTGTATATTTAGTTTGTGCTCTTGTGTACACAGTGCTTATTAGTACACAGACGCTTTCTGTGGAATTTTGTGTATATTTCGTCATACACTCAGTTATACTGTGGATTTTCCCTCTTATGAATATTGCCTCTGTGCAATTTTTAGGCATTGTGGAGTTTATGCGCCCGTTTGGACTTGACACCGTTGTACATGTAAGTACTTTAGTATTTGTATACTAAACAGGTCTACCCTTCTTGTTAATCTTAAGTACTTTAGTATTTATAAAATTCTTGTATCTGTTCTAGTTAAAACTAATAAATTGTTGTAAAATAAAATCTGCTGGTTTTGGTTACTTTTTTGTGGGGCTAAACTGTCGTGTATTTCGAAAAAGCCATCGCTTTATAATACAGACAGTTTGGGTCGTAACACAGCACAGAATAATGCCTTCAGAATATGCTTCATTGGAAACATGCAAAAAGATTGAAGAAGTACACTGTGCCATATTCTTCAGGCAACACCCATAGATAGTTAAGAATCAGATTTGATTGATATCTGCTGAAATCAACAAAAAAGCTTAGAGATAAAGCAAACACAGACTGGACACTTTCAGTAGAAAAACCATGCCGAACAATGTAATATGACAACACCACAATGATGCGCACGCATGAAGTTTCATAGTGCCTTCATCCGGCTGTTATCGTATAGTTTTGTAAACAGCGCTTTAATATCCATACCGAAATAATCTTGTTGTTTATACACCTTTTGTTTCATTGTGTATTCAAGTAGGACGCCGCTGACTGATAACTACCAGAGTCTCTTTGTCCCTTTGCATAAAGAATCCGGCTTTGATCCCTTTTCGTGCCTGTTTGGCTTTGTAAAGTAAGCAAGGAGACGTCTACCGCACTGTTATTACGCTTCTGTCAGCTTGTAGACGATAAACTCAACGATAAGGAGTTCTGATGACTATCGTGTTGGAGCATGTGATGAGCCACAGGTCGATGGACAGTGACTAGCAGCTGAGATTTACACTCCGGTAACTCCGGTCGCTAGCTTATGTCTAAGTCAACATTTACTGGCAAAGAACACAGGCGCCAGAATTTAGCAGTGTACACGAAGAGCATCACACGTCGTGACTTATATTACAAATGATGTCATTATGGAAACTATTCCCACACAAATCTAACAAGGTCCTGAGTATTTCTGTCCTTCTTCAGGAACGCAACTTTCATATATGCCAAACTATCTACACTTAAACCCACATCGGTAAGTCTCAGCCATAATATTTATTTATTTATTGATGTGATTGATGTTTTACGCCGCAATCGAGAATATATCATTTATACAACGGCAGACAGCAATATGATGGGAAAAAACCGGGCAGAGCCAGTGGAAACCCACTTTTTGAGTTTTAGCTTGATTATGGAAATCTATATTATGATAATATTTACGGATATATTCCAAATATTTTCAAAGGACACAAGCTGTTTTAAATTTCTAATTGACTCCAACTATTATTAATATCACTGGCCTTTATAATTTAACATTGTATAATTCTGCAATGAGTAGCCTGAATTTTAAATTTTAAAATGTCAAAATGCTTTAATATCAATTAAATCTTGAATACAGATAATGGAAATTTTTGGAAAAAGCATTCTGTTTCGTAAAAGAATTTTTCTTTAGCTACAAGTTGATGGTTGTGGTGATGTTTACGATGTTTACTTACTTAACATTTTTTCGGTCATATGACGACGAAGGAATCCTTAGAGTGTATGTAATGTGCCTCCTTGTTGCAGAACGAATTTCAACCGCTCTTTTATCTAGTGCTGCTTCACTGAAACGCCTTACCGAAGGCAAGTAAGCCGCACAGCAAGAGGCATTCTACTGATATGGGTCAACCAGTCGTTGCGCTATCCATTTCATGCTGAACGCCAAGCGAGGAAGTTACAACATCCTCTTTTAAGGTCTTATGTGTGACTCGACTACGGATTGAGCCTGGATCTACCGCTCCCGAAGTGGACACTCTACGAACTGTGCTAGGTGAACTCTACATTTCATCAGACCATATGCCTGCTCTATATGCAGGACATTCCCATCAAGTTTCAGTTTCGATACAGCTGTATGATATAATAAAATGTTGTTTTTTTCTGTCATTGCAGTTCTTTTCGTCAAAACCTTATAATGAACAGAAAAATGTGTACGGCGGGTTCAATGCCTCCAGCCTTGACTAAAGACACTATGGCAATTTGACTGCAGCAGACTGTTGGCAACTGACATAAACAAATCTCTGCCACGAGTCCTATTCAGGTAATTTGGTAGAGCATGTCAGCGTGAAATCTTCTGTTCAAGTTGACGGCTTTTCATTTAATGGAAACTGTTTGTCAAACATCAGTCCAGTACGTGGCAAAATGAGGTTCACATATCCGTTGAAAAATGCCAAAAAAATAAACTTTCGAGAAAAGGAAATTAGACTATAAATATTTCCTGTTTAGACTGGGTCGATAAAACTTTAAGACAAGGACTTCCGACCGATTACAACAGCATTAAAATGTTTTGTTCGACATCAAAGCGTTTTTGGCTTCGATTTTTTGCGTACACTGGAGATTTGTGGTCAGCCGACTCCTGTACTCCATTAATTGCCAACAGTGTATCTAGGGCTCGGTAAAAGTCAATTCGAACAACAAAATTTTCCCATAAAATCGTACACTTACTGGGCAAAGTGGTTTCAGCCAACTGAATGCATAATGTTGAATCATTTTCTGTTAAATAACACCTTTTTGAATGAAAAACACATCAATTCGGACTTTTGTTCGGACTGATTAAATGGATGTAAACCCGGCGCTGACTGTCTGAAGTTGGAGATAGGGTTGTGTGGGTTAAAACTGTACAGCTTTGGTCACGCTTGAATAAATCTGCCATACCTAAAATTCAGTTTAGGACACCAGCGTAGACTTGCCTATTTCAAACCCCAGCCAATCAGAAACGATTCTGTATCCCTTTAAAGAGGCTTTGTGACGTTATACAGATCCACGGTTACTTTTATATGCTCTCTTGCACAAGTGTGATATGTTTGTATTCTGCATGTCTACAATCTCTGGTCATGTGATCCCATCACAAATACATTCCATATTCAGCACATTTTGTTTGCCCCCTTAAATCAACCCCAACTGTCCCCAACATAACCCTTTACCTCAGCTTAGCAACAATCTTTATGTGTGTTTGGAACAACGACAAACTGAACTGAAAATACCATTGATTGTGATTAACCTAGAGTTCGCTTCTAAGGTGAATGACTCGAATCAATAACCATGGTTACATCATCAGACAACTTAACTAGGCCAATCAGCTGAGATGCTTTGAAGGCTTATCTCAGTGACCCATACTAAGATAGAATGTGCCTAATACAGCTAACCCAAAAGATAATATCCCTTTAAAGGTCACACGGATATCATTTTATTATTTATTCTATTCTTCCCAGCCCCACAATTACATGTAAACGTAGGTAAATTCAATGAATACCGGAACAAGATCCCTACACGTATGTTTGGTCTCTGTGTTCACGAATATATTGTGCAATATTAAGCTAGAGGAGATAGCACCTGTGTCTTTTCTTGGATTTCTTGTCTGACTTGTTGCAACGTACATTAATATTTCTATTCTATGTAAACATAAGAAGCTGGATAAAAGTCAGCTTATATTAGAAGCAAAGCCATGTTCAAATAATGCCAAATATAAGGATTGTAACTCATGTATACTGAAAGTCAGAGTTGTTTGTGACTTTGAGCACCGAATCGATTTTCTTCCTCTGCCGTCCTTATATTCAACTTTTTCCGTCAATGTCAGGGTTATTCTTCACGATTTTTTTTTTTCGAATTTTTGTATAACTATATTTGTTTTCTTACCTAGTTTTGAATGTGCGTCTTTTTAGTTTTCTTGATTCTAATTTGTGTTTGCGACGATCGGGCTGAAATAATGCCGACTCATTCATTTATTCAAAACTAAAATAATAGAATTATGTCCGTGTGACAACTTTTAAGAATATGTTTTTGTTATATGTGTAGCACATACCGCAAACAGTAATTGCCGTCTACGTTGTGATGGGTTAATCTAGCGGTACTATGCTCTAATCGAAGACAGCCAAGACGTCGAAAATGATTTAAAATGCAGTCTATTTGCTTTGCTTTCTTTCGGTTCAAGACTGTCGGCAAAGTGTTGCTAAATGCATTGGCCTTTTCAATCTACAAAACGTGGAAATGTCATTATACCAAGACGAGATTTATCGACTTCAACAGCTTTTAATCAGAAAGTCTGGGAATGTAGAACCCAATTCGCCTGTAATTTAAAGTACACAAAGATGACCACTATAGTTAAATGCCTTTACCTTAACTAAACAGAATAACTGAGCAACCATACATGTACATGGGCAGCTTAGATTCTTGAAGGACTTTGTGATATTAAGATAGAAGGTCATAAATCAAGATTAGTTTTCATTTTTCGTTATAACTACATGTCTGCAACAGGTGAAGTCATTCCATTTTCAAGTTTGTGTACTTCGAAACAAATTGAACGTGGTTGTAAAAAGGGTTTTATTGACTTCCAGATAGATGAATTAAAGTATGGTGAGATCATATGCAAATTCTGACCTGGACAAATGATTCATCAACCAGATCACATATAACTGGTGTTGGTTGGACAGTGTCCTCATATTTTGTGGACTCTGTTCTCATTGTTCCTGGGTCCTTAGCTACATTGAACGGTTGTTGGTGCTTCTGTTGGAGTTTGCATAGTCTATCGAGACTTAAAACGACTTGTCTTTTATGTGTGTGCATCACACTTAACCAGGGTGTATTTCTCAATATTACGCAAACAATGTACTGGTCAAGCATGCCAGAAACGGGAAGTATAAGTGTAATTATCTCTATCATTTTACCATCTTAAACACAACGATGAAGAAAAACGTATAAAGCTATATTTTATATGCTGACAGTGTAGAATAGTAATGAATTAAAATTACACACACACAACAATGAAAACCCACATCATGTGTATATAAACACGATCAGTTACTTCACATTCTGAAGTAAGTATAATGAACCCCTCAAACAGCAAGTTTATTTAATTATTTATTTATTTGATTGGTCTTTTACGCCATACTCCAGAATATTTCACTTATACGACGGCTGCCAGCATCATGGTGGGAGGAAACCGGGCAGAGCCCGTGGGGAACCCACGACCATCCGCAGCTTGTCGGCAGACTGCCCCACGTACAACCGGAGAGGAAGCCAAATAGCAAGTTTGATTATCATGTGTTAGACAATGGCATCGATTATATGGTCCCAGTATTGCCCGTTAGCGCAGCGTAATGACTTAGGAGTCTCTCACCAATGCGGTCGCTGTGAGTTCAAGTCCAGCTCATGCTAGCTTCCTCTCCGGCCGTATGTGGAAAGGTCTGTCAGCAACCTGCGGATGGTTGTGGGGTTCCCCCGGGCTCTGCCTGGTATCCACACACCATAATGCTGGCTTCCCTCGTATAAGTGAAATATTCTTGAATACGGCGTAAAACACCAATCAAATAAATAAATAGATAAATAAATAAACCAGTATTGCCGGGAAAACAAAATTAACACTCACTCAGAAATCAACTATGTCAACCGCAAAAATCCTGCAAACCTGATCTTCTCTCATTTGGTCAGTTTTAACCCTGACTGTAACTGTTGAAAATTAAGTCAAATGGAACAGTTGGGCGTAATAAATGTTGCTAAGATTCTGCTGTGGTTATACACACTGATCAAAAGGCTTAAATTCATAATTAATCTCTATATGTATTGTTCACTTTGAATGGCCAATTCACTGAACGATATGTGTTGCAAACAAGGAACAGTGTCTCGTATTTTCGGCGTTTCACTCCAAACCAAAAGCAAACCTATTCTCATCGCCACGTACGCAAGGGATTTGAGGGATGAGAAATTACTGACCGATAATTACACCTGGGAAGAATATGATATATTCCTCCCAGATTACATATACAAGCGATGAGCACTGCTGAAATTTGTGATTTGCATTTTAGCTTTCTGTCTGGGGTATCCTTTCGAATCTCCATAGGCTGTGGATTAGACTGTACATGCAACGATGTATCAAGTTAACCTAGAGTAGTTACACTGCACAAAAAGTTCATCTATAAAATATTCCATGTATACAGACTCAAGAAGCCCACGCCAATATTGTTTACAGTGTACACAGACTTATAAAGCTATACGTCGAAACAGACATTCATATACCAACCAAGATGGACGTTCCATGCAGGTCAACAATCGCGAGGCCAATTCCAGAAACGACTATTAACACAAGATACAAAAGAACGAAGAAAGTGTATAAAGTACCAACATAAGACGAGGTTATGCAAAGAGAAGCAGTCACTTTTCAATGATGTTAGAAAGAAAGACGCAAGGCATGTTCTACTCGACTGAGTGAGAAAAGTATTCCGATCGCGTAACATCCTAGAATATAAACTGTACCAATATAACAAAATATGTGTCTCAGTTGAGCTTTGATAGCAAACAAGTTTGGACTGTTTTCCACAGATTTTACGATCACGATAGTTCACGTCTACGACATATTGTGCCTCACGCGTTCTAAATGTGAACACCGCCGTGTTGTCATAGCTGAGCTGCATTTGTGTATGGTCGCCACAAAGCCCCTGTGCCTGACATTTATAGACTAACACCTTGATACCAGAGATGACAGAGCACTTCCCAGTTATCTCCTCGTGCATTTGGCACGGAAGTCATGCACGGTCTAAAAGCTCAGCTACACCCTTCTCCCATTTCACCTGTAGATGATGGTTTTAATATCGTTTTTTTCTTTGCAACTTACCTCTTTAATCTCCCTGTTATATTGCTTCTTTTCATGACCCATTGCGAGGCAGAGTACATTACACTCAGAATATTCCACATTCCATGTTTTATTAAAAAGCCACCTTACCACACATTTCCCGAAAGACGTTTGACAGAATGCCAAACACTGTACATATTTCTTCATTATCTCCATTAGGCAGATTTACGTCCAATCACTGTCTTGGGTCCTGAATATCAACACGGTACTCACAGGATAGAATAACTAGGGAACATCAAGACTCCCGTATGATGTTCGATCTTCGCTGTAAATTGTGCTATACTGATATGACTTGTTCATAATTACCGATAAGGCAAACGGACCTAAATAACTGTAATACCCAGTAGTATCGCCCTCGTCAAAACATAAATCATTGGTAGGCCTTAAGAACACGTCAGATACTGAGCACAATAGTGATAAATGGACTGTTTGCTGAAGCCAATCGTGTAAACGATGGACGTTTTGCTGTTCATCCGAAATGTCGATGCCATTGCCATCTTGGTGTTGTGTTACCTAATAACATGGATTTTTTCATAAAATACGAGTTGCAGTGTCACCTTAGATTAGATACTGGATCAATCATTCGCGCTACCCCGTATAATACCCACACAGGTATTCCACCAGTAGTTCGGTAAACTTTGATGTTTCACTTCGGCTTTCCTTAACCACGGAAAACCACGTGTTACGGTGAACTTTGCACAATCAGAATTTTGGAGGAGATAAATGATGATTTCAGCATTACTGAAACCGGCATTCCCATACAACTATCAACATATGACACTGCTTCTATTTGTTATCTATTGCCTACTGGACACAGTTCATGATATCACGGTTCTAAATTATACAAGGTATGTAGAAGAACATGAGCCATGCAGCTTGTTTTTTTATCACATAGTAATGTGCTTTAGTTGATTAAAACAAAGTACGAAAAGATACAAATGTTGTTCAAAATGTTTACAATATCTAACAGAGCACCACAAAGTACGAGTAAACATACTTTTGGAACACTTCATACGGTTGTCATTAACTTGTTGGTTTTTTTTTTCACAATCCTGTTAAAAAAGTAAAACAGGTAGATCTATTGTAAATGTTAGTACCGTACATACAGTGGAGCGTACGATGCTGCAGCATAACAAGGCAGAGCTGTTAGGGAACACTCCACCTCCCTGACCAAAGGACTGGCGTCTTAAGCGAAACAACAATTCGTTTACCTATTTGTTTCAACTGTGTTTCAAGAATGTTTCACTTGTCTGACGTCGGTGTGATAAACTGGTGGTGAAAATCGAAGTACTCGGGATCAACCACAGCTTGTGTATATGTACTTGTTAACTTCCTTCCAGCTACCTGCGGATGGTCGTGGGTTTCCCGTGGATTCTGCCCGGTTTCTTCTCACCATAATGCTGGCCGCGGTCGTACAAAAGAAATATTCTCGAGTACGGTGTAAAACACCAATAAAATGGGTAAATAAATAAAAGAAACTTCTTGGCTTAAAGCGAGGAGACCACGTTAGGGCTTGAACACGTCACCTGAGTGCTTAAAGAACTGACATTTACAATAGCCCACCACTTTATCAAGTCTGAGCTATAAAGATAAGCTTGGCCTACTCGGCATAAAACGTGACTCAAGCTAACTCCACTGGTCGTGTGCCACTTGTTGCAGAACGGATTTTCACCGCTCTTTTATCTAATGCTGCTTCAATGAGACGACTTACCGAAGGTAACTAAGCCGCCCCCACCCGAGCCATTCTACTGACACGTGCCAGCCAGTCCCCTTAACGCTAAACGCCAAGCGAGGAAGTTACAATTTCCTCTTTTATGATCTTGGGTGTGACCCGACAAAGGCCTTGATCTACACCCACCCCCACCCCCACGAAACGGACGCTCTACCAACTTAGCCACTAGGCCCGATCGGATAACTGCGACTGATTGCAACTTCTTGCCGATTTCATTCTCGTTATTGTTTCGCATCTGTAGTTTCCGCAACATGATACCTTTTCTAATGGAAAACATATCCAAAAATAGGGATGTCCGGATTAATCAAAGCCGTTTGCTTACCTTATATCAATCCGCTTTCTTTTATATCCTGTATATTTCTGTATAAATGATCCAATCGGATTCGGGAAACAAGCTCCTGTTTCGCCAAGCTCTCTTGAACAAGTATCAATCTGACATTTTTGTATTGTGAATGTCGCTGCTCATGCGATCCCATTACAAATACATTCTACATTCAGCGCACTTTATTTGTCTCTTTAAATCACCCCAACTGTAATTTAAGCCCTTAACTTAATCACAAATCCTTATGTGTACAACGACAGATTAAACTGAAAATACCATTGATTGTGATTAACCTAGAGTTGGCTTCTAAGGTGAATGACTCGAACCAATAACCATGGTTACATCATCAGACAACTTAACTAGGCCAATCAGCTGAGATGCTTTGTAGGCTTATCTCAGTGACCCATACTAAGACAGAATGTGCCTAATACAGCTAACCCAAAAGATAATATCCCTTTAAAGGTCACACATACATGTATATCATTTTATTATTTATTCTATTTTTTCAAGCCCCAACATTACACATAAAGGTAAGTAAATTCAATAAATACCAGAACAAGATCCCCACACGTATGTTTGGTCTCCGAGTTCGCGAATATATTGTGGAATATTAATCTGGAGGAGATAGCATCTGTGCATTTCTTTGGATGTCTTGTCTGGCTTCAACGTAAATTAATATTTCTATTTCTAAACATAAGTAGCTGGACAAAAATCATCTTATGTTACACCAGAACCTTGCTGAAATTATGCAAAACCGACGGATTCTAACTTATATATACTGATCCGTAGAAGTCAGAGTTGTGACTGCAGCTGACTTTGAGCAGCGAGTCAATTCTCTTCGTCTTTTGTCCTTATATGTAACTTTTTCTGTCAATGTCAGGGCTATTCTCCTCGATACTATTCGAGTTTTAACTATATTTGTTTTCTTAACTAGTTTTGAGAGTCTCTTTTAGATTTAATTTTAGATGTTTTCTCTCTCTTGAAATAATGTCAATCCATGCATTTATTCCAATATAAAAGAATAGAATTATATACATGAGGCTATTTTCAAGATTGTGTTCTTTGGATATCACTTTCTGTAATTCAATTCCGCGATTGTGTAGCACATACTGCGAGCCGTAATTGCAGTCTGCATTGTGATGCGTTGTTACGACCCAAACTGTCTGTATTATAAAGAGATGGCTTTTTCGAAATACACGACAGTTTAGCCCCACAAAAAAGTAACCAAAACCAGCAGATTTTATTTTACAACAATTTATTAGGTTTAACAAGAACAGATAACAAGACTTATACAAATACTAAAGTACTTAAGTTTAACAAGAAAGGAATGTATACAAATACTAAAGTACTTACATGTACAACGGTGTCAAGTCCAAACAGTCCATATTCCACAATGCTTAAAAATGCACAGAGGCAATATTCAAAAAAGGGAAAATCCACAGTATAACTGAGTGTATGACGAAATATATACAAGAGCACAAACTAAATATACAAGTTCAGACTGAACAAGTGCTCGGTGGAGATAGGATATAACAAAGCCAGAGGCCAAAATTCAGCATAAAAGGCCTACTAAAGTAACACACAGCGAAAGCATCCAAAACTCTCAATGATTCTCCTTTCTCCCCCTTTGACCTGCTTTCATAGGTCTTATATAGACTGGTGGAATTTTCTAGAATAAGAAAATTCTTGAACACTTGTTGTAAACAAACGGGCTCCTAACTGAGCGTATTCTGGAACATTCTAAGGCAGAGGCAGACAGCAGGCCCTGAACTCAGCATATGTAAATTGTGGCAAGCTAAATTTAGAAGCTGACGGCAGTTGTGCACATAACACGCGTACATCCAGCGGTAGGTTGCTTTAATGGAAAACAGCTCAGACAGACGTCAAAAATGTTTTAAATTCAGTACTGCTGCTAAGCACAACTGTTGAAGCTCGGATGTTAAAAGTGCAGCCTATTTGCATTGCTTTCTTTCGGTTGAATTCTCTCGGCAGAATGTTGCATATAGGTATAATCCTATAAAAAACAATGTCCTATCCAATCGACTAAATGTGGAAATGTCATTACATCATGATGAGGCTTCTCCACTCAATCGACTTCTAGTCATTAAGTCTGGCAATTTGTCTAAAATTTAAAGTACACAAAGGCGACCAGTACTTAAATGCCTTTACCTTATCTAAACTCAAGAGATGAGGGACCTTACTGGGGCAGCTCAGATTCTTATCTGCGAATGATTTTAAAATGACTATTGAAATCGAAGATTGTTTTAAGGGTTAATTTTTATTTCTGTTTTTAACTATAGTTACAGCTCCATGTCTGCAACAGATGAAGCCATTCCATTTTCAACAGACTGTGGACTTTGAAAATAATTCCCAGGGAGTTTTATTCTGCCAGCAACCTGCGGATGGTCGTGGGTTTCCGCCGGGCTGTGCCCGGTTTCCACCCACCATAATGCTGGCCGCCGTCGTATAAGTGAAATATTCTTGAGTACAGCGTAAACACCAATCAAATAGATTAAATAAATAAATATAATTTGTGTTGCTTGGAGTCCTTAGACTTCACAAACTCTGATCTCACTGCTCATGTAGTGATAATAGGCCAATGACGATGCAGGTGCCCTTTTGCTTAGTGTATACTGAAAACATTTGTCTTCTACCAGTACGGTGAAATGGAATAGTTGTGCTAAATAAATGTTGGTAAGATTCCTCTGTAGTTATACACACTGATCAATTATAGGCTTAGATTCATAATCAATCTCGATATGTATTTTCCACTAGAAAGGACAATTTCATTTTCAGCATTTCGCTCCAAGCCAACAGTAAAACTTTTCCTGTTCCAAGAAAGAATGTACTGCCCAAAGGAGGCACAAAAGGGAAGGTTAGGGGGAACCATTTAAACCATTTTACCAAGTTAAACACAACGATGAAGTAAAATTTAATATATATTCGATGTGGTGACAGAGTAGAATGGCAATGGGTTAAACACATACACACACGCGCATGCACAATAATAACTAAACAATTCCCACAAAAAGCAAGAATAATTATCGTGTGCCATACAATGACATCGAGGACTTGGCCCTAGTACTGCCGGAAAACCAAACAATTCTGTAAAACACAGCTTAGTTTTACCCCTGACTGTAGCTTCTGGAAATCTAGTCAAATGGAATAGCTCTTTAATAAGGGTTGCTAAGACTCTGCCCTGATTATACACAGGGATCAATTATAGGTCTACATTCTCAATTAATCTCGATATATATTTTCCACTTTGATGGGCGAATATCACGACATGTATTACAAAGACAAAAACCAGCCTCCCGCATTTTTGACGTTTCGCTCCAAGCAAACCAAAACTTTTCCTTTTCCCAAGAACACAAGCAGCATATAACCGGAATTATGCCGTGACTCATGAGGAATTATGAGCGGATTATTACACATACAAGGGTGGAGAACTGATGAAAACTGTGATGTGCATGTCGGGCCTGTTCCTTTAGTAACGACATATAAAGTTAACTCAAATGGTTACAGTCCATAAACGCTTATAAAAGGTTCTCTGTAAAATATATGCATGTGAACACAGTACACGCCGATGATCTATCTCTATAGCGGGTACAGTCATTTCAGGTACAAATATTCTAGTGCACGTTGACATCCAATTGTAACAAGTTTTGGGATTGTTTTTAACCAGATTTTACAATGGCGACATTTTACGTAAACTGCCTTTCTTAACTAGAGTGTGGTACACGTAAATACCACATCGTCGTCATACATTGGCTGGATTTCTGTATGGTCGCCACAAAACCCCTGTACCTGACATTTTTAGGCTTACACCCGATACCAGAGATGACAGAGAACTTCGCAGCTCTTGCATTTGGCACAGCACTCACTCGTGATCTAAAGCTTAAGCTGCACGCTTCTCTCCCGTTTCACCTGTAGATGATGGTTTCATTTGTGTGTTTTTACCCATTGCAGGGTACAGTACATTACATTCAGAATATTGCACACATCATGTTTTATTAAAGGCCAACCTACCGCACATTTCCAGAAAGACGTTTGACAAAATGCCAAACACTGACATATTTCTTCATTATCTCCATTAGACAGATTTACGTCCAATCGTTGCCTTAGACCCTGAAAATCAACACGGTACTCACAGGATAGAATAACTAGGGAACATCAAGAATCCTTTACGATGTTCGATCTTCGCTGTAAATTGTGCTATACTGATATGACTTGTTCATAATTACCGAAAAGGTAAACGAACCAAAATAACTGTAATACCCAGTAGTATCGCCCTCGTCAAAACATAAATCATTGGTAGAGCTTAAGAAGACGTCAGATATTGGGCACAATAGTGATAAATGGACTGTTTGCTGAAGCCAATCGTGTAAACGATGGACGTTTTGTGGTTCGTCCGAAATGTCGATGCCGATGCCATTTGTGTACCTTGGTGTTGTGTTACTTAATAACATGGATTTTTTCATAAAATACGAGTATCTGTGTCACTTTAGATTAGATACTGGATCAATCATTCACTCTACTAGGTATAACGGTTTTGTTGTTTATCAAAGACACAGCCAGACTTTACCAGTACGCCTACTTCTTCTGATACCCCTACATTTGTTCGACAGTTAGTAAGGTATGGCTTTCCATAATCAAGTAGAAGAATGGCAGCCCCATGGTTATGTAGGATGTGTGCCAAAAGCGTAAAAAATATACAAACAAAAAACACAACATTGCCATTAATAAACATCATGAGTCTGGGTTGGTCTCATTATTAGCAGACATTGTTCGGAGTTGAAGGTGGAAAGGTATCACGCAGATTAACCTGAGACCTGCTCATAAAGTGTGAATTAACTGGCAAGTGATTCGAAACCAGTCAGTGAGCAACTATATCCCCCTGTCTAGTGGGAAACTGGTCAAAATCTTCCTTTGTATTCTCATCCCGGTCTCCATGCCGTAAACTAATGAAAAGATTTTTTAGCTGGCACATCGCTTCTGACAAAGAGAGAGAGTTTCAGTTGTTTTAAAACGCTACGAAACTAAGGAGCCAATATACAATGTAGTATACCTGTCAATTCAGCAGTATAGATTCGTAGTCAGGCAATCTGGCCGCTTTACCGTAATTAAGCTCTGGGATGCTTAGTGCAGCCACAACTTTACCCCATCTGGGCATTTATGGGCATCAGAATAGATTTGTCTGTAATCTAACCAACTAATTTTATTGTAATAAATACAGCACAGTTTAGTGTTATTTGAAGGATCAAACTATTTAACTTGTGAATCAAATAAAACGTACTGTTCGGAATATACCAAGGCAGTAAAGAAGGAAT
The DNA here is from genome assembly GCF_032854445.1 of Liolophura sinensis. Taxonomy (NCBI): domain Eukaryota; kingdom Metazoa; phylum Mollusca; class Polyplacophora; order Chitonida; family Chitonidae; genus Liolophura; species Liolophura sinensis. The sequence goes on from NC_088303.1 coordinate 27,193,642, forward strand.
AACACAGCCTTGGATCAAGGGTTTAACAGCTTCAGATCTCTGGAAGATATTATTACCCTGTGGCTTAAACGGCTAGAGAGCGTTGAGTTATTCTCAAACAGCAGAGGACTCCAAAACATCACAGGTTCAATTATCTGTGGTATACTTCAGTTTGATAACATATTTTATGAATTACTGAGCTGACGTCTTAGATATAATGACCACTCATTAAACAATAGCCGAAACACACTTTTTCGTGCCTTTGCGCTGACGATTTGTGTGCCACCGGGTAATGCAGTGTACTCTCCTAGTGTTGCGAAAAACTTCACAAAAAGTCCTACAATATGACTTTCTTAATATTCTGCCATAACGGTTGCTTGGTTGGTTGAAATTACTGGTGTCCCCATTCAGCTGAAATTTGTGCTCCATAAACAGTACAAGGGCAATGTATGCAAAATAAGAAGCGGTACATACAACATCCATAAAAAAAACTGAGGAGGTCCTTTCACCTGCAGTAAAAAGACAGGTAAGGAATCATATACAGAAGCTTTAGGCACACTCTTTAAATAAATCATTCAAGATTGCTAAGCACGCAGAAAAACAGGCTTTGCTGGATTACATACATGCATCGATTAAATGCAGGATTAAAACCGACAACATGCATTTAAGAACTTATCAACAGCTTTGAAGACATTATCCGGATTTCTTACCGGCCTAAGGACAGACGTCAGACTCGGATTAGAAATGCACAAATTCTGCTATAATTGTACGTCGGAAAACATGCCTGACCAGCGTCTTCACCGCAAACTGAAACTCCTCAACAGGGTTACAGCTTAGGTCTGCGTAATATAATAAACATGACAACATAGATGTTAACCATCATATATGGCTTGTCTTCACACCGTTTTACTTTTAGGTCTTACTCTATTTTATAAATACCGTATAATAGCGGAGTTGTCACAGTAGCATTTCTAATATTTGTTCATTTTTTTTTTAACATTATTTTAGCCAAACCACGAAATATGAGCTTTTATAGGCCATTCGGAATACCAACATACTGACGAGGCTGCAGGATTAGTGGCCTGATTAATGTGTGGACAGAAACGCAACGGTCAATCACGCGCAAGAGCTAATTAGAAAATGCAACCACGCACAAGGGTTAATTAGAACGCGCAACCAGCCAACGTTTTAACCGTTGGACCTATCTTCTGGCACTAAACGCGATTCAGCGTAAAGCTGGCCGTACATATACATATGTCTAGAGTTAGCCCCTTTTGCCGGTGACTTTTAGATTCAATCCCATACTGTGTCTTCTTGTGGCAGAACGCGTCCAAGCCGCCAAAGTTCTGACACCACTGTCTAATGTATCATGCCGGAAACACCAAATATGACATTTCACCCTGTCACATTATACTGAGACCGGGTCAACCAGTTCCGTTTCCTTGTTCTTACCTCTCAGTGCTGAGCCACAAGCGAGGGAGCAACGAGTACCATTTTTAAAATCTTGGTATGACCCAACCCGGGTTTGATGATACGTCGGTCTCCTAGTTTGGAGGTCAAAACAATTACCCAACCAAAGCGGTAAACAGGAACTTGCAGCGGAATTTGCAAGTATACATCATTTAATATACTTAATCATGTAATTATGTCAGCCAAATTTGTCTGTATGAATGAGGGTTACTAAAAACCACATGCCGACACCCGGGCTATGGTGTCAACATAATGATTATGTAACCCATGCATCTTTTATAAGTCAAATAAAATGTAGACATACTTGTGAATTGTGAGAAATGAGTCGACGTTGACTGACTGACAGTGAAGATGACGGCGAATGTCCTGGGTGAATCCTTGAATAAATTTGCCATATATAAAATTCACTTCCAGCTGGAAATAATCACAAATTGCCAATTTCTCACACAAGGCAATCAACAACGAATCTCTATCCGTTCAATAGTAGTATGGCTCTGCTATCATTATGGTACAGTATCACCCCCTTACCATATTACGTTTTGTTGCAGAACAAACAAAAAAATACAAAATTGATTTAAAAATCCATTATCTTTAATACCTCACTTCTCACCCCAAGGGAAAGCAAGATCATAATTTATCCTTTACTAAACAAAATCTTCACAGGATGAAAGACAGTTTTATTAAAGCTCTAAAGCAATCCAATAAGCTAAAGTGGAAAACGACCTGTATCAGTTCAACTTCAGGCTTATTACCCACAAGAACCATCATATTTCTGTGCTCCATGTAAGAAACCTATTTGTGTGTTTCTGCGTCATTTCATTGAGGCATGTGGAAAATCTATTGCACATTGATAAATACAGTCATTCCAGAGGGAGAGTAAGTTTGAATTTTCCGACATGCCTCAGGGGCCAGTTTTAAAGCGGCCACTCCAGTTGCTTCATTCTTGCAACACTCTTGTAATGATTATACTCTAGACGGCTATCTAATACCGGATGCCTGAATCCAGCAATGTACGTTAAAGCAGATGAGCCATCTGGGAACGAAAAAAAGACGTTGCTTTTGGCATTGCCCACCACATCTCAAGCTAGTCATTTTACTTCACGCACTATATCCTATAGCCAATCTCACACACGGAGAGGCCTCGCGAAGTTATAATATACCAGTTATAGTATGTATGTATCTAGATGTGACTTCAAAGAAAATAATATCTCACAAAGAGATGGAACTGTCTGATTTCGTTCCAAAGGCTCAGTCTGTTTATAATGAAACCAGGGATGACATTACGCAAGAGTTGTGATTGTAACAGATAGTACGCAGATTGACCTGAGGCTACAATGCTTGATGGCTTGAAGAGTACAGTTCAGTGTACCTGTAAGATTCAGTTCGGGCCCAGAAGTTTCCTCCCTCTTTATACAAATCACCAACTTCCCGTTCTCTTTGGTTTCCATTTTAGTCGTAAACCGTCATCTAGCCCAATGGAAATATGATAAAAATTTTGATATGAACTCAACTTAGGAAACAGTTTTTTTTTATTTAATTCATTTTTCTAAACTAATTCCAAATAAATACGACAAATCACACCGCGACATTAAAGGAACAGAAATTGTCCACTCAAAAACATTAGCCTGGACCATAGAAAATGTTTGCATCGTAACATGAATCCTCCATGTCCAGGTGGTCTACAATGATTCTCTAAAAACAACTATACCTTTCACCAAAGACAGAGATCTCGTCTAGATAAGAATATATGGGTACCTGCAGAACACTTTGTACTGCTTTCAGCAATATACCACTAAGTCTTGATATTTTTTCAGACAGCATCTAGGTGTCTTTTAAGTCTTTGTTTAGGAAGCTAGGAGAACGTCTACCGCCCTGTTATCATGTATGTCTGTGGTTGTATAAATAACTCAGAGATAAGAGGATAACTGAGATTTACCATCCGGGCAGTTCTGGTTGCCAGATTCTGTCTAATTCAACACTTACTGCAACCAGGACAGGTACCAGAACCTAGCAGCATACACGCGCAAAAATCATACGTCGCGACTTGTATTTCCAACTTAGGCAACTGAAAACTATAGCGAAATTAATGTTAGAACACCCTGGAGAATTTCTTATCTTCTATTCTGCTACATAAATGTAACTGTCATTAATGTCAACCTGTATATTGTTCTTTATTTGTTCGTAAACGGAGTAACGACAAAATATAATATAACCAAATATTTCTTTACGCATAAGTGCTATTAATTTCCCTCACAGTTTTAGTCCATCACTGTAAAGCATGAATCTTTCAGCGTTTCTACATCTATAGCACATTCTTCTTTAAAATCAACAGCAAAACTGTTTCATGGAACCAAGATGTTATTTACTGAAATATTCTATAAATCTTCAAAGGTCAAAAAGTTAGTAAGGAAATCGATTTGAACTTTCCGTCTAGCTTCAGAAATATGCATATGATGTATTCATATTTCGCCTTGTCCCATATGCTAGAACATGTACAAACATCGATAATTTAAGTCCAAGTCATAAAGCATTAATCCTGAAAAACACAAAGCAAAAGCTTTACTACCGAAAACTTCAATTTAAAGTTTTTTAAATTTTGCCACGCACAACAGGAAATATACCGGAATTTTGCGAATATGCGCGTAACCATCTAACTGTATATCAGTCAAATTTATTTGAATGTTTGAGGGTTAATGAAAACCATGTGCCTACACCAGGGCTATATTGTCAACTTTATCACAAAGTCATCCATGCATCTTCTATGAGATCAATAAAATGCGGACATACTTGAGAATGAACAGGAATACAGAATCGACGATGCTTGGCTGATACTGAAGATGACGGCGAATGTCCTGAGTGAACCGGTTAAATAAACGCGCCATACCTAAAATTCAGTTCTAGCTGGACATAAGCACAAATTACCCTTTTCTCACACAAGCTAATGAAGGGCGAATCTCTATCCGTTCAATAGTAGTATGACTCGGCTATCATTGTGGTACTGTACCGGCCCCTCACTATATTACGTTTTGTCGCGGAACAAACATAAAAATTCAAAAATGATATAAAAATCTATTACTTTTAATAACACCTCCTAGAGAAAGCAAGCGAAACAGATCATAACTTCGCCTTTACTAAAGAAAATCTTTACAAAGCTGACTCTGAGATGAAAGAGGGCTTCATTAAAGATTTGAAGCAATTTAACAAGCCAAGTGGCAAACAACACGTATGATGTAGCAAATCCATGTAACAAATCTGTGTTTTCGACGTCATTTCATTGAGACACGAGGAAAATTCATGGCACATTGGTAAATACAGCAATTCCAGAGGGAGAGTTAGTTTGAATTTTCCAACATGCCTCAGCGGCTAGATTAAAACTGCCACTCCCCTTGCTCCATATACTCTTGCAACTCTCTTGTATTGATTATTATGCTCTAGACGACTATCTGATAACGACTGACTGGATGCAGCAATGTACGTTAAAGCAGATGAGCCATCTGGTAACGGGGGAAAATCTTGCGTTTAGCATTACCCACCACAAATGAAGTGTCATTTTACTTCACGCGCTATCTCCTGGAGCTAATCTCACCACAGGGAGAGACCTCAAAAAGTTATAATATACCAGTTATAAAGTGTATGAGATAGAGGTGTCTGACTTGTATCCGATGGCTTCATCAATTTAAAGTTAAACCAGGGTTATTACGCAAGAGTTGTGATTGTAACAGACAGTACACAGCCTGACCTGAGGCCACGTGGATAGCTTGCAGATGCCACTAAAACCTTGTGACTGGGGCAATCACCAAATTATCTGTGAACGTCAAAAGAGAATACTGCAAATGTCATTATGTTTAAAAAATCAATAATAATAGGTGTAATTCCACATCCCGAGTAGCGTATCGCCAGTGCTGTGTACCTGGTCCAGAAGCTTCCCTCCCTCTGTATATAAATCACCAACTTCCCGTTCTCTTTGATTTCGATTTTAGCCGTAAACACCCATGTAGTCCGGTGGAAATACGATAAACGTTTTAGATATGAGAGTTGGCATTCAACAAATCTATGTCATCGAGCAAACTCAACTTACGAAACAGATTAGCTTTATTTTCATTTTTCTAAACTAATCCTGAAATCGCACCGCAATATTAATCAAAAGAACCTGTATGATCGAGACCATTAGCTTGGACTAGAGAACATGTTTACATCATAACAGGGTCCTCCATGTCCCGGCGCTCTACACTGACTCAGCCCACACAACTATAGCTTGTACCAGAGATAGAGCTATCGTTGATGGAAACCGAGTCCACGGAAAACAGAGAGTGATCGAGCAAATACACATAGGACCATAAGTGGAACAATCAATGCAATCTGACAACCCTAGGCATAAACTCCCTACAGACTACTTCGTACTGCTTTCAGCAGATTTCTGTGATGCCTGTCATCGTGTTTTGAAAACGAACATTTGTTGTTCTTTTCAGTCGGAACAATACCTCACGTATTCGAATGGCTATTGTTTAGTTGCCGCTCGAGCATTACGTCAGCGGATGATAATTAAGAGTGTGTCTTTGTACTTTTCTAGACAGCATCGGGCTTTGATCCCACGTAGATGTGTTTTATGTCTTTGTTTAGGAAGTTAGAAGAACGTCTACCGTGTTGTTATCATGTGTGGCTGTGGTTGTATAAATAAACTCAGAGATAATAAGCTCTGATGACTATCGCGTTAGAGCATGTTATGAGCCACAGATCGATGGAGACTAGCAACGGAGATTTACCGCCCGTGCAGTTTTGATCGTTAGCTTCTTCTGAGTCAACATACTGCAAATAGCATAGGCGCCAGAACCCGGCAGTTTACACGTGGGACATCCTACTTCGCGACTTGTATTTCTACCTGTGGCAATATAAGTGTAATACTCTTTATGTACTCCATATGATAAACACACAGTTATGATATGACCATAAGTTCAAAATAATTAACCACTGCCTTTCAAAAATAATATAATTTGGTATGAGCTATTTCACAACCACCGAAATTACACATAAGTGCTGTTAATTTACCTCACAATTTAAGTCTGTCATTGCAAAACACGAACCTTTCAGCGCTACAAAACCTTTACACTTTATATTTTACTAAAAATCAGTACCATAACTACTTCACGAAAGCTAAGATTTTATTTAACGAAATTTTCTACCGGTATATATTTTTAAAGGTCAAATAGTTAGAAAGGAAATTGTTTTGAAGTTTCAGTTCGCCTTCATAAAGACCAGCATATGGTGTATACATATATATGGTGTATAATGAAACCCGTGTTTGGAAATTTGACTTTGAATTTTATTTTACAGACGGACGCCCTGGACTGTGATTTAGATAATTCCCTTTTGACGCCTCTGACATTGTAGAAGCTTTATCGGTGTATAGCCTTTGCACATTTGAGAAAAATCAAATGTCAAAATGGGATGAAAACACTTTTATGTATATTTGCTCAGTCTTGTATTCAGATGACGGCAGAAGACTGTGAATGGCTGGCCCATTCGTTTTGACCTTGACTGAGGACAGCATGTGTCTATAGCGGCAGCACCGTTCTATTCTAAGCTGATTTCAGGCGACAGCGGCACCACACACACCCGTCCCACTCGGGTAAATGGGAAGAGCCGAGCAGCGTGAAATCGGGTGTTCAACTTGACCGCTTTTCTTTTAATGGAACACTCAATCGAACGTCAACTTAGAACGTGGTTTGATAAAGCCGAAGACTCCTTTCAGAAATGTCAAAGAAGACAATAGCTTCGATAGGAAAGGAAATCCGCTGTGTACTGGAGCGGATAGATTTTGATGACGCATCATTTTCTAATGATAATTTAACCCCGCACCCAAATCTCCACCACAGGGGCTCATGGTCGCCTAAATGTTTTGTTCCACACCAAGGTGTTCTTTGGGTTGTTTTCGATTTTAGCGCAGACTTGTCCATTAGTCGAATGAAAATATTATAAATACTCTTGAATTTCATACTGTTGTTGGCACTTACAACAGATCACACCATGTAACTTACGAAATAGATTTCTCTTGGTTTTAGTTGACTAGTCGAATTTGGTAAGTTCGCCGTGTGAATGCGACTTTAATGAAAGAGTCTTCATGCCATGACAGTCAACACTTACTTTGCTATCTTAAATGCTGTCCATTCAGATGATGAAAGTTGCGTTAAATGCTCTTGTTCACCCATCACTTTTTATTCGCCTTAAAGCGGATATCCACATTCTATTGTAATGTGACTACCGGTACCAAAAAAATACCATTTATTGTTTACCACATTTTTATTGGAATACATTTGAAAAGAATATTCTTGATTTAGCCAAAAGTCATTACCCGTATTTGGTGCCATTACAGTTTGATAGCATGTATGAGCGTAAGACCAAATGTTGTAGGACCAAATGTTCTCCAAATATTTAGTTGGATCCTGATACGAAACCAAAAGGTGGGAATTTCTGACTCAGTAAAGCGCTAGACGTCCCCAGGCAAAAAAGCATCCTGTCGATATACATGTTTCTGTATTTTTTTTTTTTGGAAAAAGCTTTTATTGATTTAATTCTTAGTTTAAATTTGTAAGCCAGGCTGAAGGGAATTTCTCACGTTATAATTGTGATGGAGTACATTGTTTGGATGCCGCTCTCAATAAAGTCTGCAACTACTTATGCACACAGGTAAAGCGGGTAATAAGGAAATGTGCATCCTGCTTTGTGTACACTTGGATCAAAAATTTGACGTCAACAAATACTTTAATTTTTTAGTAGAAGAGCTATAAACATGGCTTTACACGCTCAAACGCCTCCAGTGGAATTTATTTCTACCAAGACCTCACTTCGAATACTTTCACTTTTGTTTATTGAGGATGGAGAATTAGAAAGGTTGGGCGCCTGTGTGTACTTTAGGTTACAAAGGTGTAGGGCTCTACATGCTTAGATCTGACTGATTAGTTGTTAAGTCGTTAAGGTCGAAATGGCTCATTTTGAGATCATGACAATTTCACTTGTAGGCGATTTTAAATGGAGCTGAAATCTTTCATAAGCTTTATATAGGCATAGAATTCATCGTCACGAGATTGCAACTGTTATAGCAATATTTTCATGTTTTGTACACTGTTTCGTATTTCACGTTTAAAACAAACCTGCTCACCCTGACAGATCTTCTGCACACTGATGCCAGTACTTCTATCAGGTATGCAGTTAAAGTTATGAGCATAACAGACGCGCATCGAATCAGACTGACAACGTGGACACCGTGAACATATTCTACACTGCACTGAGCGTCAATAAAAAGCATAGATAGGATCAGAAGTTTATTCATAAGCAGAGAGATGTTTGCCATTGCATTATATGGTTATCGGCATGTCTATACGTCCTCTGATCTGATTGGTCACTGAGGCGATGTTACTAAAAATACACAAAACGATGACGAGGAATTATGGGAAATAATATGTAGTCCGTATGCCATGATCAGCAAGTACTGTCACTTTCGCCATCATGCATTGTGACTATCTCGTGAATAAACAGAAATGTTGGGTTGGCCATTGCTGTGACTGTACTCACCAATCAAAGTGGTTTGAGGGCACCTTACACTTTCATAGTTCGCACTGTAAATAGTCAAGTTTCGACAGCACTTAGTTACCGTCGCTCTGTGAGTATAGGGAGCTGTTTTATTCCCTTACTTGTATTTTGTAACAATGGGTTATTGCTAATCTGACAGACTAAGATAACCTCCTACCGTGTGCAAATTTTGTATGAATTAAGCACTGGAACTGTACAATAATCGATTTCTCGTAGTACAGAAGGTTCACATTACTTCTGCTACACATGCATTTCAAAACTTTGAATGGCAGTAGTTCTATTCCGAGTCCACGGTGGACAGTTTGTGCCATTGCTAGAGGTGTGTATCATAACTTTGATATGTTGTTATGATCTAGAATACCTCCCAAGTACTGACAGACTCTTAACTTTGTCTTGTTTCATCTATAGTTCATAGTTCACGATATACTTTAAACCTTATAATCTTTCAATATTCATAACAAACTAAGAAATATCTTTCCTTGAAGTGAACTTGTGAGAGCTTCTGCATGTGTAACTTTTAAGCAAAGTACATTTACTGCATATATAGCTGTAAAGTGTGTTAGCCTTATCTCTTGCCTTATCCAGACACCAGTTTAATGATGACTATAACAAACACGTGATACTTTCAATTTGTTGTATGTATTAGAAACACAATCCATGATGGCATTGTGTATTTCACAGGATTTACGGGATACAGGGTGTTCCCGGTGGTCACAAAATAAAGGGCACATCTGAAGAACCTCTAAAATGGGCGTTCGTTTTCGTCATTAGAGACATTGACCTCTGCGCTCATTACACACACACACACATATATATATAACACAAACCTTGGCACAATATAAACAAATAAGACAAGGTTTAAGCGTGGGTTAATGAAGTCCATTTATACACTCATGTGGTATACCGCAAAATATGAACAATCCCAGTTAAAAAATTATACATGTATATACCCTGAGTGACATGACTCTATGTCGCTTCAGTTTTGGAAAAATATGTCAAAAACAAGTAGGCTACGCATGTATATAAAGACTGCCTTTATATGACTAAAACGGAATATTTTAAAACGTTAACATCGCACAGGGTCTGACTGCAAATCTCTTTTAAGCTTTTCATTTATTTTGTTATATATCTTTTATATATTTATATATTTTATATAAAATGTGAACTATTTTATTCAGACTTAGCATCATACTGTTGGCATTCCGGTTGCTTACAAGTTTGTAATATCCTTAGTTTTGAAATTGTTGTGCTGCATTTGTTACGTTTCAGTTCCTTTCCTTTGTTAAACGTTTTCTTTCGGAAGAATGAACTTGAAGCTCGGTCTTCTCCCGCAGATATCTACCTGTGCTGTTCTGGAACCTGGAAATCACGTCAGGCTCATATTCTATTCCACCCTCCTTACTGACGCTCATGTAGAATCTCCCAGGGTAGCTGATCAGCTCGCGGAAAGACAATGTTTCCTTCACTCAGCTTTTTTCTACGGCTTTTAATCGGTTGTTTAAGAATTTCTTGCCTCGCTGCTTGTTCGAATCCGCCTCCATGTTTTTTTCTGTGATAGCATGTGAACGCTCTTCGGTAGATTGTCAAAATGGGCTTCCATTTCCGATAGCTCTTCTAACTAAAAATTTTTTTAAAAATACCTTCCATCATCTTCTCACCTTCATCCGGCATTTCTCCACTATAGCTGTCATACCACTGACCATTGTGTGTTGTGCGTCACTTCAGAGATCTCTGGTCTATAGAGATTCCATAGAGTAAAGATGTAAACGTGCAGCGATTAAAGTGTCACAGATGCCATAATGGATTTCGAGCAAATCCTTCTCAAAATTCAATGAAGACATCCTTTTGAAACTTGATATGCATCTCGGAAGGGTACTGGAAACGTCAAGGGGACGTCACTCATCACTACCTGTGCCTCCCGACCAAGGATTTAACTAATACCTGTCCAAACGTACGACAATTTCCTTTATTTTCACACCACATGTGCACCTGTTCGCTAAAAATTGGTAACAGGCAGCAAAAAAAATGCACTCCAAAATACGCAGAATTACACTAGCGGGTTTAATATTAATGTACTTATTCCAGCTATTACACTGAGATGGTTGGCTCTGCAAGTGACCATTCTCGATTACACTATGAACGCCAGGTAGTTCACCATGACAAAATGGCGAATGTCACGCGATGATGTTTTGTCCAACCAAATCAGACTATCTACAGATTGGGAATGATAATGTAGTCTACGACAGATCTACTTGTAAAAACCAACTCCGTTTCGATGGCCATTGCTTAGAGCGTCACACCAAACACTTTGAAAATGGTACTTGTTGCTGCCTGGCTTGGTACACAGCACTGAGAGGTTAGAGCAAGGAAACAGGACTGGTTAGCCCGGTGACAGTATAATGTGACTGGGTGGGGTGTCATGTCTGGTGTCGTCGGCATGATACTTCAGCTGCGTCAGCAATTTGGCGGCACAGACTCGCTTTGCCACAAGAAGACACAGTATAAGTATGCACACCTATTGACTCCTCATCGTCATATACCCGAAAAATTGTTAGATACGACTTAAAACGCCAAGCATACATGGATACTGAAAGTATAATCTTTTTCTCTAAAATCAATTCTAAAAGTAAGATTTCTAAATTTGTTGAATGTAATATAGCTTGTTGCATACTCATTTCATCAAGACAGACAATTCAAAGTTGCCTTTATCATGTTTACTGCCTTGATCCAACAGGTTAAAAATACCAATTCATATTTGATGAGAATTAATAAATATAAACACATTCAAACTATTAGTTACTTAATGATGGACAGCAAAGACAAAACAACATCATGCATAATTAACCACGTTGATGAAAGGTAGATCTGATAACACACTTTCACTCCATCTACAAGTGGGGACAAAAAGAGCAGAAGTTGTTGTTGCTGGTTTTCTACCCCTTCAGGATAGCCCGCGCTTCACTATACAGCGTATTTGATTGGATCCTGTGAAATTCTTTACTAACTTGAGCAGGTATCTGATTGGATAACGATGGGGGTGGGTTGAGACTTTCGCGTAACAGTTGGATCAAATCGCTATAGGCGTAGCGTCTGATTTGATTTAATGAAGATGAGCTTACGGCAGCAAAGCTATGATCTACCTGACCACATCAGACATAGATAGATACAGATGTAGACTACATAGATACACATGCATATATACACGTGGATGTCCACTTAACAAATCACGTGCAATAAAGAACCGTATTGGCAAGATGTTGGTTACATGAGTGGATGTGCACTATTCACTTTTTCAAACTGTTCATTTTTAACAAAGCGATCCTCGTAACTAGATCCATTCTTGCAGACAACGGGAATAAAAATCCCACAAATGTCTTTTTACTCCAGGTGTCGCATTTTTGCGATGATAGAAAATACCTCTTGAGAGAGGATAAAACATTTTTGTAAATCGCAAAAATCTTTTTTAAAGTAATGAATCTTAATGAACACTGGCAACAATTTTGAAGAATCACACTGTAGCTGTTAACTCATTTCTTCTGGCAGTGATTGCTTACTTAATGAGATACCATCATATATAATATTCTTTATATACAAAGGGCTTACATGTCCTCATAACACGTTTTAAATCGGTTCCACACTAACTATACTGAGTCAATTCATGGCCTAAAGGCAATTGCATAGGTTTTTCCCTGAAAACATGATCTGCTATCACGAGCAAATTAAGAAGAGAAACCGAGCTGTGACAAAAAAGAGCTTTCGAATCTAGTCAAACACTCTGAACTGCAACCAAACCTCAAGGTTCTCGATTGGACTCTATCACATCTCATATATCTAACCTATCAAACATCACTCCGCTATCAAAGACTACCGCGAATATAAGTAGTCCACATTATCAAATAAACTTTACACGCTCATTATTGGTAGTTCCAATTGACATCAAACGTACACCCGGAAGAGATAATCATCTAATTCTTAATGTTCTTGTGTCCGTTGTGGCTCTGTGTATTTTATTTCAGGGTCGTTGGCCGCGCGGCCTCTTGTAATTAGGACAATCACTGTACACCAAGGGTGTGTTTTTGTCTCACACATGTAAAGTAATGCCTTTGAGAGATTAAAGACCTTGATTTCCGGATGCCTTTAATTTGAATACATTCAAGGTCCTTAGAAAGTACTTTTAAGAAGTCATTTTTTTGTTTCATTACAGAGTTAACAATGCTTAGAAATCGCGGTGTCAGGACGCGATCGGTTGTGGATTCCGACAGCCTTTACTATTGCTCTCGTACGTAAAACACACCGAATACAGTCGACTACGGCAGCAGCGCAGTCTACAAATTGACTGACCGACAGCAGGCAGTTAACTGCGCCCACTTGACATTGAGGTACGCCCACGTGAAGAAACTTTATTTATTTATTTGACTGGCGATTGATACCGTAATCAAGAACGTTTCATTCATATGACGGGGGTCAGTATTATGAAGGAAGGAAAGCAAATTCACAGGTTGCTGGCAAACCTTTCCATACACGTATGACCTCAGAGAAATCTAGCATGATCTGGACTGGAACTCACAGCGACCGCATTTGTGAGATGCGGCACTTTAGTGCTTGTGCCGCCATGGCACTCTAAACCACTTAGCCATTGAGGCCCCAAGCAGATAACTTTTGCTATAGACCCAACACAAAGTGTTGCGTTGTAGTAGGCACAGTTAGTTTGCAAGAAAGTGGCTTTCTTGCCCAGAAACGTATTTTATAGAAAATCACACACGCATTTCAACTGTTTTCCACTTTGCGCCTGAATTTCTGACAACATCTCTGCTGTACAGTTGTTACGATTAAATTAATACCAGTAGTTACAGAAAGGGCACATTTGAGCAACTCTGCACAAGTCACTAGGACAGCTTTGTGTGCGTATCATAGTGGGAGATTTTCGTGGGAAAAGTTGGTCAGTTTTGCGAAATACACAAAGTTTACCCGTTTTGTTACAGGCTAAGTAGTTTCACACATGTTTAATTTTCCTTTGACTTAGAATATTGATTTACTGGGTGATTGACTGACCTGTGATTTGGATACTTCGCTTACTTTTTAAACTTTTGACTTAAGGCTGTAAAACTTGAAATGTGTAGATACAAGAACGTGATATTTGTGAATAATTTCTATAGTCTGCTTGTTTTAACGTGTCGCCTATATTCAGCTCGCTGTAAAATCATTGATACTCGCTATCAAAATTGCGTGTTCGTCAGTGGCACGTTACACCGACAAGCTCTATACACATCGATATGCTGGATTTCCATATTATTGCAAACAAAACTCATAATGATAAAACCTATATGTTTTGGAGAAGACTGTCTTGTCTTGAGTGACGTCATAATTATTCAAAGACGAGTGGCATGCTGGGCAATGGGCGTGGAAAGATATTTGTTAAAATTAGCTATACACCAAAACTTGAGATTAAACTCTACGCGATAACAAAACCTACACTCCAATCTCAGCAAACTGATTAAACTGCATTTTGTAATAAAGTCTCCTCACATCGAACTCTGAAGACATACTGCCCTGAGATCACATAGCTACTACATGTTAAACTCATTTCATGTATTAAGGTTATATTATATTAAAACTGGAAAACACTTTCACATAAGGTTTTGTCAGAAAGGGGGTTTAAAATAAAGTTGATCATATTTTTGATAACCGGGTTGCTGTCCGTTAAAAGATGCTGGGCTCCGCCCATTATCCAGTATACGCCCTCTGTTTGGAATAATTATGACGTCACCCGGGGTGATGAGTTCTCGGTGTCAAAAGCAAGCTTCTATGGGTTTAACATTCTGAATGAGCAAAAGAATTCTAATTGCATTTGCCTTGAAATAGTATTGATGTCCAACAAGCGTAGAGCTTGTGGTCTTACGTGTCAGTGACTGAAGACAATTTTGATAGTGGGTGTGAGTGATTTTACAAAGCTGAATATAGGCAACAAGCTAAAAGAATCGGACTATAGACAGGTAGACTGTTAACACATTAACCAGACTTGATATACACATCAGATTGATGTACTAGACATAAAGTAAGACTCATTTCGTGATTTAGTGATTTGTGCTCAAAATGTGACACATATCATTGCATGCATGCATTTCCCCAAATATGATCAAAAAAGAACAGAGCAATGTAAATATCCCATCTACAATTTCTAACGGGTGAACTTGGATCCATAGCAGGGTCTAACACCCAGAAGATTACACGATACACGTCGGATGTTTTCTAATAACAAGGCTATTTCATAAAAGATGATCAATTAAGTTTTGGTAAAAGGTCACGTCAATAAAAACTAGAATGTAAAGGCTTCGGCTTTCAATCAAGCCAGATAAAATTTCTGATTAAAAAAACGGCTGTTCGGCGGAAAAGTATGGCAATAATCTGTCTGATGTAAGGGATATGATGATCCAGCTCGCCAATATAGACTGCTTTAAAAGGGCATGAACTTCATAACGTAAAGGACAGGTTAGCGATAAGTTGATCTCTGCTATGGTCGATACTATAGCAACCCCATATTGCCTCTGTGAGTGAGTGAGTGAGTGAGTGCTGGTGGTTTAACGTCGTGCTTAACAGTTTTTCAGTCATATGATGATGAAGGAATCCTTAGAGTGTGTATAATGTGCCTCTGTCTTGTAGGACGGATTTCCACCGCTCTTTTACCCAGTGCTGCTTCACTGAGACGATTAAACGTATGGGAAGATCTTTGTTAAGTCGTGCGCGAATGATTCGCGCGCACAACTCTGCGAAATATTTCGTGCGCCCGACTTAAGAAAGATCTCGTGCGCACGAGCACCCCTACTGGGTAATTATCTGGTGCTCTTGAGATCTTCATTAGGTCGTGCGCAAGAGATCTTTACTAAGGCGCGCGAACGACTTATTTAAAAAAAACATAACTGAAACTTTAAGAGATGAGTTGTTGTCTTTCTTCTATTTACAACTTTTTTGTAATTGTCACATTTACGGCTACGCACAATCCCAAACCCCTTTGCAATGGAATGTTTGCTGTAAAAATGAAAGTATTCGATGGCGTCTATATCTAAAACCCTGTCCCAGGTATAGTGTACCAAAATTATACATTCTTACCCCTCACCCCCACCCCTGCATCACGACGGGGTTTAGGTTTGCAACAGGTAAACAATTTACACATAAGTTTTCATGTTAGAATTTGCCTGTTAAAAATGTGATGAACACTGTATAAAATTACAGCGCCTTCTTGTGATCTCTTTGTCCAATGAGCAGTCTTTTCAGTAATTTGACCTTTACATATTTTAAAATATTATTTATTCATATGACTATAATCGAGCGGTTCGGTCCCAATGTCAACATGCCTATTGTGTATCATGTCTGGAACGTCATGCCGAACAAGGGACTGGATCATCCATACACTGTATATTGTGATGACAGTCTAAAAAGTACTTGACCTGTACTCTTATGCTAAACTTCACGTCTGAGAACCACCAAAATTGCCAGTCGACTTCTGGCTAGTAGAGATTAAAAACATTAACCCGGTTTGCTTTGCTAAATTTCCAATAGATCGATATAAGGCTACAGCCGGATTAGAGAGAGTTTGTTTTCATACACTCGGCTTCATCCACTTACGCAACAAATATTGTCGTATGAAGCAGTATTTATGAGAGGTGTTGACAAAGATAGACTCAGCCAGGTAATCCTGTAATCACTAGATTTACGCTCGAGCCAGGATCATATACAATCCTATGTAGTAAACCTTAATAATGCGATTTTCAAACTTAAGCATACACTGTTGCGGTCACAAATATAAATGACAATATTATGTTTTAATAAAATTCAAAAAAAAAATTAAGTCTATGAGACACAGTCTGTAGACTTCATTATCAAGTTAAATGTATGTAAAATGTGTACACTTATCTTATGGAAACCACTGATATACAGCCAGATGGTCTGTATGTATCAGTACGGCGTTCAGCAATAGGGTAAGTTAAAGAAGATTGCAGACCTGGTGTTTGTGACATTACCACGTTAGTGTCTAAAGGGGAGACCAGACTGCCAAACTGATTGGTCAGTCTGCCGTACAATGTTAGGCTAAATCCATACTGTACGATGTTTGATACTGTGCGTTGAGGTGTGACTCCAGGCCTTTGCCGTTTGTGAATTGTGCTGTTTTGTGGATATTCCAGGGATGTATTTAAACGTTTTGGAACAAAACATTTGACTGAAAATTGTTCTTAGCATTACCAAAACGGTGCCGGAATGAAATTCTAGTCTCTTTACTAACCTGCTGTGATTTCCCATTTGGTTTTGTTGTCATTACATCTGACTAGCTGTTTTGAGATCCATCTCATCAAAACTTCTGCTTACTCTGGATTCGCAATAAGTGCTGGCAATCAGTAACTGATAGCTGTTTTTTTGTTATTTCCTTCCATAAAATAGGATTCGGTCAGATTTTAAACCATTGCCGATATTCGGAAATGAAATGAACTACACCTGCACCTATACATGCACATTAATGCCTGCATGTTACTAGAATTACGTGATTACTTTTTCCTTATCTCAAATTTTACATCCAAATTCTTTTTCTTCCTCGTCGTTTACAAGCCCCGCGGTTAGGGCAAACAACTAACCATAGAAATGCCGAAAAATTAATCTAAGCGGTCGATTGTCGTCATCACGATCGACTGAGTGGCATTATGATGGTGAAGTACAAAAAAGTGATCCATTTAAACCACAACAATAACTTTCGAAACTGTTTCATAGGGAAACGTTTATGGACTATGTTAAGGCTATGCAAGAACAGAACATTGGCCACAACAGCATGCTGATAGCGGTACACGTAGATGCCTTCACGACATAGTACAACTTAATAAATTTATGGATATATACTTAAATACAGCACATAACAGGAGATGTGCAAATATATAAGGCATTGTCAAACCACAATCTTACCGTTCTGCACTTTCCTTCTTCGAATCTAACAGAAACTTAAAAGATTGTTTATCTGGGAAGATAACACAAATGGTGAAACTTATATTGTATAATATAATATAAACTTATATAGATAACTATAGGAAATTTTCAGCGAGAAATTTCATCGCCGTTGGACGAAGTCAAAAGTCAAACCATAGTGTACTTTTATTAACATTTAATGCGTTTGTTAATGACAAACAAGTGTAACAGTGTTATGAAGCGAGTAAATGTGGCAAAGTCACATGCATGAGGACAACTTTGCGCTTGTCAGCAGCTTTTGCATTCATAATTTGCCAGCGCTCGATATAACATACCCCTATATTTTCTGCGTGACATGATACTGGACAGGATCTGTTGTGCACAACGTTTAGCAGTTTCACCCGAACTTCAGGCCATCCACGGCGCATTGTAGATACATCGCCTGTCCAGAGGGAGGAATAATTTGGATATTCCGCTCTCTCTCAGAGGCTAGTTTTAAAACGACCACCCCAGTTGCACCATATACAAACGGTCGCCTGAATCCATGAAAGCAGTGTACGTTAAATAGATGAGCAATCTGGGAACAAAGGAAAACAACGTTGTCTGTGGCATTAGTCGGTACGGTAAATATGACGCCAGCCGTGTGACATCACGGGCTATTTCCCCGAGTCGGTCATCTCTCTCACTCCACGCAGTCATATAACGTAACACAAAGTTGATGGACAAAGACAGTGCTTATAAGTGAGGAAATGTGGAGAATGGCTTTCAGGAGATTAACAAAGCAAGCAATCTGAGAACTGTTAACCGAGAACATGACATTAAATATTCAGCGATGTTGTCCGGGACAGTTTTCCCTAAAGATGATTAAAGCACGCTTACCCTACATAAATGCAGCTAATCGTATCGCCAGTACATGTGGGAAACGCTTTCCAGAAACTATGAAGTTCCTCTAATCGATCCTCTGTCATTCCATAGTTCACCGTGTACTTTACTAAGGCACAGATTGGTGTAAATGTTTGATTAGTGGTCACTGACAGACCTATAGCACCAATGTAATGTTGAACTTTATCGACAATCTGATACATGTGGTGCAGTGTGAAGTTACCTCACAGATGGCCATGACGACGAGGAGTCACTAGAGATATGTACATGTACTGTGTACTCTTGTGGCAGGGTGAGTCCATGCCGCCAAAGTGCCGCCGTCACTGATGTACCATGCCGAAACCACCAGACATGATACACCACCTAGTCACAATATACTGGCACCGGGCCAACCAATCCTGTTTCTTGCAGCTGGCAACAAGTACCATTTTTATATTTTTAAAGACTTGGATAAAACCCACACGTCAAGGAGTCAATGGTCTTTAGTTTATCTTCAATCTCTGCCTTTCGCTTTTCGATTCTCTCGACAGTGCTGAAGTACGACTGACACAGACTTCGAGCCTTAAAACCGAACTTCGACTTCGACCAAGATGTTAAAACCGGGGAAATGTCCAACAAATTGCTTAGTTCTTTTAATTTGTTGACAAGTCGTTGCACAGAAACTCTTTGTACATGTCCCCATGCTATGACAAAATGAATACAGTTTTATACAGTAATTAATACAGTTCCCACTCGACATCTGGCTCCTCTGACTTTTCTCCGGCACTGCTTTTGACCATTGGCCAAGGGCCGGGGAAGCTCAGTAAACGAAACTACCTGATGTAAAGACCGAAGTTTCATGATGTCACGTGAAATGAAATTGATTATTGCATGAAATTTAGAGTTCAAACATGGCGGAAGTATACCGGGGCAAAAATGTTTCGTCAAAACGCCAACTGAAGCTACAGTTGTAGGCACAAATGATTTTTATGTTCATCAATGCATTAATTTACAAGGTCAGTTTTTTTAAGATTTAATACTTAAGGTTTAAGGCCGCTCTAAAGGTCGAACAGTGAGCTCATCTGGGATTACTCCAGGAGCGTGTGAATTTGACCTAGCAGCTCGATACTGTAGTACATTGTTAAATATGCTGTAAGCTTCACTCGTGGAGTTAGGCTTGTACACCAGGAATCATAAAGTGTGTGTGCACAGACTGTGTCCATGCCGCCATAGTGCTGTTTCCACTGAAGTATCATGCCGAAAACACCAGACATGATACCCCATCCAGTTACAATATACTGGCTAACCAGTTTTGTTTCCACGCTCTAACTTCTCAGTGCTGAGCGACAAACGAGGCGGCAACAAGTACCAAGTTTTGGGCATGAGCCGCCAAGTCTCACTACCTTGAGGCGGAAGCTCGCCGAAGCAAACCCTAGAAGTGTACAGGAGCAACATCATCAGTTGTGATTTATATTACTAATTATAGAAAATAGGTCCTAATGATTTTAAAACATTTCTAAATGGAAATTTCCATCAATATCAAACTCTGTACGTGCGTTTCTTTAGTTGCTCTTGTAGCAATTCGCAACACAAGCCATGTGAACAAAGTATTGTACCTAATAGTGATTTCCACATTAGGTGTGACTATGTAATAACCCGCTTCAGAACTAGAGAGATTACATCTAAGTCGTAATAATTCAATTGACGTTAGAAGACCCGTACATCAGAACATGCAGACCTTTTCCTTCCCAACTTTAAAAAGTGTTCTCTGCACACACACTATCCATTGATACATACAAGAAAATTATACTCATTGTAAACATTAGGAAACTTAGATTGAAAGTGTTTGACGGAATATCCTTCAACATAAGCTCTTGTAATAATAACTTGTGACGTTGACTGAAATCGTCATATGCTACACAGGATGGTACATCTTTCTAACAAGGTGGGGTATGCACAATGCACGCCTTATTTAAGACGCTTTGTTGTATTCCTGTTTAAGTAAAACCATTAAGAGCAACTACCATTATCAATGCTAGGACTATACTCCATCTCGTAAAGGCGGTGTAACAGGAAACAGTTGCTTTAAACGTTGTAATTACCTTTTTCTTTACATTTAAGAAGGGGCACGCAGGCTCAGGAGCTGGTTCACATTGAAATCAGGCAATTGGCTTATTTGTGTCATGACGCGAGTTTTGGGAGGTGGTTTATTCCAGGTACTCCAGTGTCCTGCACACGTATACTGACCGTGTGTACACCATCACAAATAAACCAGTTAATATTTAACGAACATTGCAATCAAGTTGAAATCTGTCAGTGGAAACTGAACATTCTGTTTTGTTTGATTAAGGGTTTATATCGATGTGTTAGTAGTAACGGGCCATTCAGGGAGTATAGCTATCTATTAATCACCAATAAGGGCGATGCAGAGTGATTTGGGCAAAGTCATCAATAAGGCTACACAAAGCGCTTCAAAAAGCGATCAGTTTATCTGGTCTGGCTATAGTGCTCTACAGTACACTGTTATCTTTCTCTGGAAGCAGTCCACCGATCAAAATCCTTCACCGGACACAGGAATGCCAATGAGCTGTTGATTTTCTTGGGGCTTGACTATGGAGACCGTGTGTCTAATAGCAAAGCAGCTGCGCCAATCTATTGCCAGCCAATCTCAGGATACCTTCCCTGCAATCGCACCGTCTTATTCAGGTAAATTAGGACAACAGAGCAGCGTGAAATCGCGTGTTCAAGTTCACCGCTTTTCCTTTAATTGAAACACTCTATCAAACATCTGCCCACATCTTGGCGTCTTGACTTTCACAGCAACAAACGCTGTGGCCGAGCTGTTAAATGGCTTGTCTTTCAATTGCTAACACACGAGGTGCACGTTTCCATCCCGGTCTTGGGCATGAAGGAAACGTGTGCACTTACCCGCTCGTAGGGTGAATATAATCCATCAACAAAGCTCGATTTGTCATTTACGCAGAACTTACGTTCGTTGAAGACCATAGCGTTTTGCACCAATACGTTGTGCATAGCTGCAAATATATGTAACACGTAAAAAGGTTCGTCGGTAATTTGTCAAAGGTAGGTGATTTATCACGGGTGTAGCCAGGTTTCATTCCTCTACAAACATCACGCCATAATACAAGTGCCAATTCTGATGACATCACTGTGTAAGTAACAATAGTCTGATTAAATTCATCTATTTCTCTTACGCTCTCTGGCATAAATATTTCCTATCATGGATATCAATGCAAGGTGGCGTTAAGAACCAATAGGTCAAGTTTCACTATCAGAATGTGTGGCGTAACGTTAACTGGCTATGGAGTGGCGTTACGGTGAAGCAGCATCGTAAACTATTCTACGTAGGGGCCGATATGCTACAAGGATGCAAATCTATGATAGAACTGCCATAATTTTAATACTGTCGTTAACTGCCAAAGGAAAATCGAACTATTCCAAAGGCCGGCTGTCTCAATTTACGTTCAACTGGTGTACTTAAGATATGGAAGAGAATTACTTTTTGGTAGTTCTTGTTGTAAAATGGGCATGTTCAATTCAGTCAAAATTTTTCAACTTAACAAATATCATTAAACATCCAAGTACTCATACGCACTCTGACAAAGACTCTGGTTTTATTCTCTTTTTTTTTTTTCATTCCCAAGAGGTATGTAGGATGGTCTGCCAGCAACCTGCGGATGGCCGTGGGTTTCCCCCGGGCTCTTCCCTAGTTTCCACCCACCATAATGCTGGCCGCCGTCGTATAAGTGAAATATTCTTGAGTATGGCGTAAAACATCATACTCAGTAAATAAATTCATTCCCAAGTGAATAGAACTTAAGGGCTTTGGGGTCACTCTCTCGGTAAAATCTACAAATCTTGAGTTGTTTATCACTGAAACCGATAATTTCTAACTCAAATCAACAAATCGAGGTCTTCTAAGTACTCTCAGCTTATAGTGTGCTTAGAACATTGCTAGAGACGATTGTTTAAACCGAATGATGGCCAGACGTCTAAAATATATTAGTTTTTATTAGAATTGCTAAGCAGGGGTTTTTCGGCTCAGACGTGTCCAGAGCCATCTATTTGCACTGATTTGTCTTGGTTGAAGGCTGTCGGCAGGATGTGGCTAGATTTAATCCCATTTCCAATCGAAATGCCAACAAACCAAGACAAGACTTATCGACTTTAACGACTTGGACTCGGAAAATCTGATGATTTAGTCCCTCTCGCTGTATTTTAAAGTGCACAAAGATTTCCATTTCTCAATCCTCAACAAAATAGATGGGATGTTGAACATACTAGACCGACACAATTTGAACACGACGTGGTGAAACTTAGCCGTTATTACGATTTCAGCTTTAAGTTTTCTTCTCGTTTCACCCGCTTGTCTAGGACACACGAAGTACCAAAACTTCGTATTATTTTCCTTCGAGATTTTGTGTATCGGTACCTTGAAATGAATAGGTACGCAAGACTCTTTAGCTCAACACCAACAAAGATGCATAAAACGACGACATCAACGTTGTCCCTGATCGGAGCACTGGTAGAGATACGTCAGCTGGTTAAAAAATGTCAGCATTGTAACCTTGGTGTAAAAAGGCATTCAATTTGGCAGTGAATTAAAATGTGTTTAACCGCCCACCATTGTAAGCTTCTTCAAAAATGTATTCACTTCCGCATACTCGTATATTGCCACAAAATGGTAGACTGTATAACAGTGTTTCAGTCATGACTGGAGTCTTGACTGAGACTTCAGAATGGATACCACTGGTACATAAGAATATTACCTCACTTTGCCGCTGTAATCAAACTAGCTACACGCCATTCATTTATGTGGTTTGGCCTCATTTCGCTACACAGCTTTTACATCTCTGCTGTGTCTGAACACAACAGAGGAATTTCAGAAATACCTATGTGTCTAGGCGTCGAAACAGACGTTCCTATATAAATCGTCAAACAAAATGAATCAATGGTTATCGCCTACCGAGACATCGGCAATATTTTAACCATATAGAAGCGATCAAGCATAACTGGCGTGCCTTGCCAAGTATTGCCTGGCCATTTTATACTAGCCGCCAAAGATAAATAAAGTATATATAACAAAAAGAAATTGGAATGGATTAATATAAAGAAAAGCAGTCAATAGTCGTAAATAATATCATAAACATATGTAAACATAAATGTTCATGAAAACCATGTGCAAGAGAGTAGGACACTGGTAAATGACATGATCCCTGAGTCATAAACTTAGACAGCTTTATCAATAGAATGTCAAGCAGCAGCTCTCGTTGTGAATAAAGAGGAAATTATAATATATTTTTTTATTTACAAAAATATTTTCTCTTGTGGTATGTTAAAAGTTGATTCCAAGGATGGAAGTTAAATAAGCCAAATCATTACCTAAAGCCCCCTGGTCCCTAGGGTAGAAACCTAATCTACGTTCATGAGAGAGAAAAAAAACGCAAAGCCTGGCAAGAATTCCCGAGCTTCACCAAACACTTTGAACCGCCATCAAAGCATGAGCGTCTGGATTCTACTCTAACACGACATCTCCGACATCTCACCCATCACATATATCGGCCACCAAAGACTACCATCAATATAAATAGTTCACATCGATCAAATAAATTTTATTTTAAATTACCATCATGGGTGGTTAAAACTGACATCAAAGGTAAACTCGGCATAGGATAATCATCTGATTGATGTTCCTAGGCTTGTAAATTTCTTTGTGGTTGAAACCCGGGTACTTGGCCCCAAGGATCACATGAGGTTAGGGAGATAGCTCTACACCCAAGATACTGTTATATTATACTCTTTTGTCTTTGCATGATAAAAGAGCCAAGCGTTTAAATGGTTGTAATTTTTGGAGATGCTCATCATCTTCAGGAAAAATACATTTGACTTTTGACGCGATATTATTTTGTGACTGTCCATTAATTTTTGAACTGTGGGTAAAATAGCGACACTAAAAAGACATCTTTGACTTTATCATTACAGTCGTACATGCTATCGACTGATTTTAGCTGAGGTTTTCTTTCTGATGTCCATCCATCAACATGCGAGGTTTTGTAGAGATGTATTGTCTTAATTTAAAATTAAGAGAATCCCCCACTGACATTTTATCCACGGATACTGTATAGAAGACAAACTTTATTCTAATTTTCTTGATCATCGGTTCATGTAAGGGCAACTTTAAAGGTACTTTTCTACTCAGGATTCATTCCAGGCGGTTACCTTATCCTACGAGACGATATGTGTTCCTATACGCTCTCTCATATAGCAGGTTGTATAAATAGACACACTTTGGCACAACCAATAGCTGGTTGAAATCCCGCTATCGCTGGTTTGGTTGTAGCTTCACGACCTGGCGATTTATGGGTGGTTTTGTACCTGGGCTGTAATAGCTTTCTGCTACCTGTCATCTCGCTCTGTCTCGGTTTACAATTTTATCTACAAGATGTAATGTTAAAGCATCGATTGGTTTTTAAATTTACAAAAGCGCATTTCAACGGTTTTGCCATTCTACATGTAAATAATAAAGCCTTTGCTGCAGAAATTGTGTACAAATTAATAGTAATATTGTTCGTTTGTTACGACAGTTTTCCTACTGTGTAAGCACAGTTTGGTTAACTTTATTTATCAGTACAAAACGCAAAAGTTGCTTATTGAAAGCTAAGTGTAACATTAGGATGCCAGAAACCTTATACCAGTGCGTCTGAAAGCAAATCTCGTGTAGTGAGATATGAACACCGTCTAGACGGCTTCCCCTAAGTCCAGTCTACGTTGAAGCCAAGGAAGTGCTGATACCGGTCAGCTTCCGATGACATTGTCTTTAACAAAACCCAAGTTACCTCACGAAATTTTATCTTCGGAGCTTTTCGGGCCTGAACTCAACAACAGACTTCCTCATTGTCAAACATTGGCTGGATTTGTGTATGACCGTTACAGAATCCCTGCTGCTGACATCTACTGTTGACCTATACACTGATACCAGGGGTGCAAGAGAACTTCCAGCTGTCTGCCCCATGCTGTCATTGCCAAGGAACTCATCCAAGAATTAAGTTAATTCCTTTTTTCTGCGTTAACGGCTTTTTGTGTATTGAGCTATTCTAATCCTTATGCGTTAGTCATCAAGAATTTGACGCCTTTTCACATGTAAGTATATTGTATACAGAATATTATTTAACTCAATATACAAACAAATACCGCTCTCTGAATAAAATTCGTATTGCCAAAATTCCAAAATTATACCTCTGTTATACTCATTGAGTGAAGTAATGTGATTGTGCAGGTTAACAAGGTACTCGATGGACAGAATGACTAGGCCAAACTGTCTCCCTCTCATGTAGCTCAAATACACTTGACCCAAGCTGTAAAATATGCTATGCACATATCAGTTGTTCATAATTACCAATAACACGGAGAGGCCGAAATAACTATACCCAGTAACACTGCCCTCGTCAAAACATCAATCATTAATAGAGCCTTAGAAGAGGTCAGATATTGAATAGTTAGCGATGAAGTGGTGATAAACGGACTGTTTATTGATCCAGGTCTGAATTTGCTGTTCTTCAAAATATAAATGTTTATGCCATCTTTGCATGTTGGTGCTGCATTACATGTTTTCTGTTGTTGTTGTTTTTTTTTTAATATTTATTTATTTATTTCATTTGTGTTTACACCGCACCGCACATATTTCCTTTAAATGACGGTGGTAAGCATTGAGAGCAAACCGAGCGGAGTCCGGTGGAAATCCACGACCATCCACAGTTTGTTGGCAGGCCTTTTGGTATAATAAACACTAGTTGCGGTATTAGAACCTTCACCTTTGATATAGAGCGTTTGGGCGTGATATAAATGATACATGCATATTTTCCCATGGTTTATACGCTCGCTGTATACGACATAATACATCGATTGAGATGGATTCTATAACATGTCACAGTCGTTAATCACAAAGCTTATCTATTTCACGCAGCTTTGACATAGTAATTTTGCTATCCTTGGGATGAAGATGAAATATTATACTTTACATTCCTTTTATTGATCTGTTATGCGCAAAACGCCCACTTCATATTTTACATAAATTAAGCTGAGAGATCTAAAAATATCTGCTTCTGCAAGAAATATGCACATATAACTGGGCGCACGCATATGTTTTTGCTTTATCTGATACAGATATGCATATATATTTTCGCACGGAGGCGCTTTAGACTAGGTATGATATTTATATTATTATCTGATGTTGATTATCGCCATACTCAAGCATTTTCACAAATACGATGGCGGCCAGTTGTCTGGAGTTCTGGAGAAATAAACCAGCGGCATTTGGTAAGCCCCTGATGAACTGTCGCATGTGATAAGCACACCATATTAATGGCAATGTCGCATGTAACAGCCACAAGAGCGTCGACGACCGTGTATTGTCACCAAGGCTCCATGGATTAAGTGTAGCGGGTCTAGAGGTTCCCTGCCCAATGCCTAACCTAGTGTGGCCTAGTGGTTTTATTACAAGCACGGCTTTAGTAGGAAGTCAACTACCTTTGCCGACAAAGAGTCATGGGTTCATGTGCACTTTATAAATTATATAAAGATAAAAAAAATAATAATAATGATTTGTTTGACAAAACATCTGATCGACTAATCTGTCCTGAATCTAATTAGGAACACGTAGAAAGTACTATGTAATACATCAATAGGATTTGATAACAGGGCGCAATACAGTTCACGAAACAAAAACCCTACAGTATGAATGGATTTGGGTTTCTATCACATCGGCTAATATTTCTGATTAAAAGGGCGACTGTGTGATTTATCAGTATCGTATTATACTCTCTGTTGTGTTAGAAAGATTGCCCTGCTAGCTAAAGTAACCCGCACAAGGGGTGTAGATGCCATAATATGCAGGACAGGTTCGAGGCGGCATAAAGTCGACCGAGCTAAATGTACAAGGGCAAGCCTTGGTTCCTTTGCATTTCAATGTCAAACGACTAGACTGACGTGTGTCTGCCCCTCCCCCTTCCCCACCACTTGTCTGAGCGGGAAAGGTGATCACGTGAACCGAGACCTTGTAAATTAAAGCGTGTACCAATAAGAGTGCTCGTTGTGCCGAAATGAAACGCCCATTCTGTCTTCTGAGGTTGGCAATGGATTTACAAGTAGGTCAGGTAATATATTTTACATGTACGTTTTTGTGAAATGCGTGGAGTATGGCTTGTCTTCACATCAAGTTTACTCGGTGGCCTGGCACAACATACATATAAATGCGTGACTCCCGTTAAGCAATGGTTAATCTCACCAACATCTCTGGCATTTAATGTTATGATGACCACCCGTGACAAGGATATGACCTATTACCCGGTGAACAGAAAAAGGTCCAAATTATGTAACAGATCATTTTGTTCCTGAAGGTCATACGCCTATGTGTTCTGTGTGACATTTGAATCTTCATGGCAATGATGTAGTTCAATATTTAAAAAATAGTTTCTTTGCAAGATTATTGCATATGAACTCTATTTAACCACATTCTTAAGGTTATTGTATAAGAACTATATTTAATAGGGGTTTCTTTTAATAGGCTTTCTTACTCTCTTTTTCTTTTCAAATGTTGTGAAAAGTTTCTGTGTTCTATTTGTTCTGATTTTAGATGCTATTTTCATGTCAAAATATAACGGTTTTCTTGTAACACGATCGCGCCAGGAAATACTGTCAATCTGGCATTGGACGCTTATCAACCACTCATTCTTTCATTCGTCATTCGTCCATTCATTTCTATTTTGATGAGTTTCAACACTGGTGAGTATCGCACTTGCAGTTTTAGAGTACTATGCATGATGTGCCCGTGTCTCCGTCTTTCATCCACAGGAAATCTACTATAATCCCATACTGATGGAGGTAAATATACAACTTCAAGGTAATTGCACAATATGACCTAACGTATAACAAAATTAAGTATATATCTATATATTTCCTGCAGGCAATTGTCACTGAAAAACGCCAAATTCATGAGATGCCGTCACTAGAGTTAAACAAGCTCCTGTCAAAATTCTTCGTGAGTGTTCGGAAATCCGATGGCTCCCAGAACTAACCCACGAGTCTTCCAGGTATGTTGTCAAGTTTTGAAAGTCAGCTGAAACATCAAACTGGTTACAGTTTAGTGTCGAGTCCACTGTTTGCACTGATGCGGGATGTGCTTAAATCTAAACAGAAGCTGTAACTAAAACGAGACAAGAAAGGAAATCTTCCCAATAAAACAGACCCAATCTATGTTGCGCTACCGAACACAGGCCGATGTGTTAGGGGATGTTTCTCTGTTCTAATACTGCTAACCGAGAGTATCTTCAACTATCCACACGGCAAACGAAGTCAACGACTGGAGAAAATTCCCGCGAAATGTGACACCACAAATGTAGGCAAAACTGCATAATGAAGATCGTTGTCCATTTTCAACCTTCAACATGTTCAAAATGTATGCCGCCAAACGCCCGTCTGTTTATTGTCATGTAAATGATCCGTTATACATTGCCGCAGCTGCCGCCAATACAAAACATCCATCACCAGGGCCCAACGACATGTGGTTTATGCGGCGTGAATAAACTATTTATTCACACTGACAAAAATCTTTCAATTGCCAGAAAACATCTTATTCCGAAACCGAATAACGGCGAAATCCCATCCAGTCACATCAAGCAGATATCAAGTCACAAGAACATTCAGTCCATTCCATACCATAACTGTCATATAAACATTGTTCCGCATACAAGACATTCTCAGCTCCTCAATTCAACTGTTTCTACAAACCTTGTACCTGAAACATGCTCCAATTTTTTTTTATCTGAAATAACACTTGCTGCTACAACATTGTACTATTCTCATCCACAAACTGCCGCAAATTCAGCTTCACTGAATCTAGCGCATCATTATGTTCACAAAACAACACATCTGTGAGGAACAATGAACAGTCGTCCGTCATCAAAGCCCATGGTGTTCAGACACTCTTTTCCGGAAACAGATCAGATGGACAGTCCCAGATACATGTTCACAGTGACGCTCTGATTACTGAAAATATTCCACCATCCCTTCCTGACCAACGTGGTGATCACTGGTGATAGGCATGACATCGGTCACTCGATGCGGACGACATACTTCACTATCTGTTGCGGACAGAATTAACAACAGTTTTTCGCCTTTCTGACTTAAATTTTAGTCTTTGTATCACTTTTATTCGCAAACTTTTTTTACAAGTTCGCTGTAAACACTATATATGTACATCATTAAGGCAGTCGGTGTTGTCATGGAATTACACGATCACCGCGTAGTCATGTTGCTATCGCCAACAGTGCTTAGCTTGAGTCAGACTACAGTTTGTTTTCATTTATGAAATGTCTTTGCATGAACTTACAAAGTGTTGGGTTTTTTCCTCTTTTGGTAGTCTCACTTATGTGATAAACAGAATCTAATACTCGTGTTCATTTCATATGAAAGTTTCTGTGCTGTGAGCTTATGCACAAAACATGTCCAAAATTTCTTCAACTCGTTTCATAACTTTCATATGAAATGAACAGATCCTCTATTTACTCTCCACGCCCATTGCTCAGCATGCCCCTTGTTTCTGAATAATTATGACGTCACCCGAGGAAATGAATCCTTGGTGTCCATAAAAGGTTCTGGAGTTTAATATTATAAATTAGAAAAAGTGACTATGACTGATTTTACAGACAGCGGAATATGGGCGACTCGCTAAAAGAAATAGACTGTAGGATATTTTCCTTGGTTTGGGTGAGAAAACAGGGACGTCGCTGGAGGGAATGGCGGATACATGTATATCATCATTCTGCACTGAATGAGATGGATCTTCTGCAGGATAAATTCGCCAAATATGGGGCTTATTGACACGACCAATTTCCGTATCCTATCACTGAGTAACCATGTAACTAATAGCATGCAAAAAAGTGCAAATTAAAGGACCTGGTATGATAAGGAGAGGAATGAGTCCCAGTACCAGAAACTGTGGACCTCTAGTGGCGAAACTGACAATAGCTTTGGGTGACAGTTGCTGACACACTCGTAAGGCTACTTCCTTTTTTCAGTCCGGCTTTAATCATCTTTTCCTGTTATATATCAAGCATGTGGCTTGTAAAGCTCTAAACGTGTACTGAAGCGATGTATAGGTCATAAAATCAAAAAATTGCAGCCGGCTCCAGTCACACTGAAATATCTTTTTTTTTTAAATTAGAAACTGCAGAGTTATGAAAATCACTGCACTACAAATGTAACTTTCTGAAAAATTCTTGAGCACGCAGCCATGCACCAAATATAAATATATAACAAATGTACCTTTCAGCCTTATACTTCCTCTTCGCACAACATGTTAATGTTAATGATAGCTAGCGGACTACATGTGCATTCAACCTGGACTCACGTATGATGTCGCTATAGTTGCCAAGGGTTACGTAATACCATAGCCTCTCCATTCTTATTCATGATAACTTTTCAAATTATAATAATAATTATGATAATCGTATTCAAAGCAACTTTACAGCCAATTCCACTCATCGCCTTTCCATGTTCTATATTTTCTGCGTGAGTCCATCTAATCTAATGTACACAACGCTTAGCAATTTCACCTGACCTTTAGGTACACCCAGCACCCATGGGGCAATGGTAACTATATAGCCAGCCGAAAGGGAGGATCTTCGAGGTCAGTTTTAAAACGATTGTACTGTCTGCTCTCGTAACATCACTGCTGATTACAATCTGGGCGATTGCAGAGTTTGAGTTAAAAATGTATATCTGGTAACGATTCCCTGAATCCAGCAATGTACGTTAACGCTTAAGCCATCTGGGAACGAAAAAACCGTTGCCCGTGGCATAGCTCAGTACCTGTGAAGGGAGCCGGTGACTTCACGGGCCATTTCCCAGAGTCAATCATCTCACCCAGCAACACGAGGCGCTGTCATAACGTAACAGAAAGGCAACAGGCACAGGGTACATATCTGGATGTGTCTGGACAGGAAAAAATATCTCCCCAACAAATCGGATCATTTGATTTATTTCCCATGGGTTCACAGATTCAAAGTTAACCCAGGACGATTATGTAAAAGTTGAACAGTAAATACAAGGGCCAACCTGGCATCAGGGAGAAGGCACAGATAACGTTGGTAGTGGGATAAATATAGTCTATCTGGTGAGTGTGTATAGGAATATTGAAAAAGCAAATCATCTGAGAGTTTAGAACTGTCAACTGAGAGCATGACGTTAAATATTAAGTGATTGTCTCGCACAGATTTTTTCGAAGATATAAAAAGGAGTTTACGGATGAGAGAAGTACGTCCACGTTTTGCAAATTCAGTCAATTTAAATGCAATTCCGTAAGCATGTCAGCATATCATCAGTACGACAGGCTTTCCAGAACTGTTTTGCTTAATCTGATAAGGCTAAAGTTAAAAACGAAATAAAAAAAATAAAAAATCCAGGAAAATTCCTTAAATGTTCCGTATTTGCCCTGTGATCCGCTTACGAGATGAACGCAGCTTTGCCATTATAATGGTTCAGTATTAGTCCCGTGATCTGCTTACAAGACGGACGCAGCTATACCATTATAATGGTTCCGTATTTGTTCCGTGATCTGCTTACGAGATGAACGCAGCTTTGCCATTATAATGGTTCAGTATTAGTCCCGTGATCTGCTTACAAGACGGACGCAGCTATACCATTATAATGGTTCCGTATTTGTCCCGTGATCTGCTTACAAGATGAACGCAGCTATGCCATTATAATAGTTCAGTATTTGTCCCGTGATCTGCTTACAAGATGGACGCAGCTATGCCATTATAATGGTTCAGTATTTGTTCCGTGATCTGCTTACAAGATGAACGCAGCTATGCCATTATAATGGTTCAGTATTTCTTCCATAATCTGCTTACAAGATGAACGCAGATATGCCATTATAATAGTTCAGTATTTGTCCCGTGATCTGCTTACAAGATGAACGGAGCTATGCCATTATAATAGTTCAGTATTTGTCCCGTGATCTGCTTACAAGATGGACGCAGCTATGCCATTATAATGGTTCCGTATTTGTTCCGTGATCTGCTTACAAGATGGACGCAGCTATGCCATTATAATGGTTCCGTATTTGTCCCGTGATCTGCTTACAAGATGGACGCAGCTATGCCATTATAATAGTTCAGTATTTGTCCCGTGATCTGCTTACAAGATGAACGGAGCTATGCCATTATAATGGTTCAGTATTTGTCCCGTAATCTGCTTACAAGACGGACGCAGCTATGCCATTATAATGGTTCAGTATTTGTCCCGTGAACTGCTTACAAGATGAACGGAGCTATGCCATTATAATAGTTCAGTATTTGTCCCGTGATCTGCTTACAAGATGGACGCAGCTATGCCATTATAATAGTTCAGTATTTGTCCCGTGATCTGCTTACAAGATGAACGCAGCTATGCCATTATAATGGTTCAGTATTTGTCCCGTAATCTGCTTACAAGACGGACGCAGCTATGCCATTATAATGGTTCAGTATTTGTCCCGTGAACTGCTTACAAGATGAACGCAGCTATGCCATTATAATGGTTCAGTATTAGTCCCATGATTTGATTGGACGTATCAAAATGCTTCAGCATTTGTTCCGTGATTTGTCCTGTCATCCTCTTACAAGCTGGATGCCTTAGGTCAGCAGTATGATTCAGTATTTGTCTCCTTTATTTATTCATTTTATTGGTATTGTTCGCCTTACCCAAGAATATTATACTTATAACACGGCGGATAGCATTATTGTGGGAGGAAACCTCGCAAAACCCAGGGGAGACCCAGGACTGTAGGCAGGCTGCTGCAGACCTTCCCACATAAGACCGGAGATGCAGCCAGCAAGTGGTTGCACTAACAGCGTAATCGGATGTTGATGCTTGGATAGAGAAAAAGGTATATGTAAGTACAGAGACATTCTGACAAAAGGAATTAGTCACTAGTCAGGTTTTATAAGCACTCAACAGGAACACAATTTTAGCTAGTTAGAAAAGGATCCGGGACTTGCGTAGTAATTTGAGAATTAACAGCCCATACCATTATCGAGGAGGTTTTGGTCCAATTAGGTCAGACCTGGTCAAGTATGCAGGACAATCAACCGGAGATGTGGATAAAACGCTCCTGTATAAATGCATGACTTTATTTTGGGACGTCTGATTACTGTATCCTATTGGACCAGCTTCATCTACAATCTCATTCAGGGGCACGGGCTCTGAGCATTAGACTGACCTTGTGACCCGGAAATAATTTGTCACAGTCATTCCTTTATCCGAAATCGCAGTGAAAAGGATTTCGAGCTGATGACTTTTCTAAGCAATACTCTGATGCCCCCAATCAGATGTCACGCGATAAGAAGTGATCATGACTTCGATTTCGTTAACAAACTCAATTATTTGATCCTCTGTGCTGAGCTAACATTCCCTACAAAATAAAGTCGACATGCTTGGTATCCGGCCAGACTGGTAGGCCCCATGTACCAGTAAACTGTAAGGGGTAGCTGTACGTACTGACACGATCCTTAACAATGTCACGTTTACATCATGGCGATATTTTTATCCACTTTTAAGCGTGAAAGCAGACATCATACAAACACTTAAGAAGAGATATCTTTTCAGACGTTCATTCCGTTTACTGAGACCCCTATAAAACTCTAACATCCAAAACACGAAATATTCTGCCTGGATAAAAGCTTTATTTGTCAGCGCAAATAATGACTGGAGTCTAACGGTAATCCATCGCTCGTGTGAAAAGTTTTGTAGTAAATTTATGTGGGTAAATGACTTTTAGATCAAGGCGGTAAACATGTTCATTTGATGCATATTATACTTGAAGACAACAATACTGATCAAAGAAAGACGTGGCTCAGTTCTAGCACAAACTAGCAGAACTGACGTGTTCTCGCAGAAGAACAACAGACGGTACATGTTCAGTTTTGTTTGATAGTTACACTTGATGTCAGTCTCAGCCTTTACAGTCTCTTCAAACCTCACTGTATTCGGTCTTTGTGGCATAAGGTAAAGGCTCCTGTACAAGCCAGCAACTCAAGCTTCAATCATAACGGTCAGCAGTTAATCAGACATTTCAGCACTTTGTCAGTATTCTGGTTAAAGATCAAAGGACTGAAGATACAGAAAAAGCCAGCTTGGCTTGACATGAACGATCATTACCTGTACGTGATCATCTCATGCCACATACCATTAGCGCTGGTGGCAGTAAGAAGTAGCTGGTAACTTCCAAGACGCTGAATTTCATTAAATTGCCAACGTGCGTAGCAGTCGTATGTTGATTTGGTCGCCAAAATTACAAGGAACCGCCATCAAAGCGAATCATCATCATCACCACCACAATTACAGTAACAGGGACAGGACAGTAACACGTACATATTTAGTTTTGTGAGTGCACGTATAAATTATCCAGTATTGATCTATTATTGTTTTCATACAGAATCTGTGGAAAGAGACCAGTCTGTGAGACGTTTAGTGAAGATGAAATCGAACCAGTAAGGAATATTCCATGCCGTAAATCAGCCAAACAAAATGATCAGAATTTACTAAAATGTCGTTGAACTTATCCAGTAATACATGCGATATATACATGTATTTTGGTACATGTATTACGTCCAAAATATTAACGCCTAATGACCACAATGTGGGACAGTGTTATGTTTACCAAAAAAAATCGCTTCTTCAGCATGTCTTAGTTTCAAAACTGTTTCTCGGGAGAAACAAACGAGCGGGCTATAACAGGTTGTGCAATAACAAGAATAGTCATATTCTTCCATATGTATCAAAATGACCGCATATACACGTAGCTAGGCTGTCTGAAACGCAGAGCCCATGTCCGGAGGCTCGCATTATCACCGAATGTGCATGTCTACTTCCCAGGCAGTGGACTAAATAACAGGCTTGGACGGATAAATTCATCCCTTGGTCAAACTGTTAAAAAGACGTATACGGTTAAGAGTACCTCGCAATGAGATACATTAACAGCGAACTAACAGTGGCACTCGTGCCATCCATCACGACCCCAGGTTACACAGAATGTATCCAATTTGCTATACCCCTGCCTCTGGACATAACATGGAATCGCCTGCGTACAACTAGGTTAAGGCGGTTACGGGGATTGGAATTAAGTCGATCAGAAAGCACTTACCAGTTTTGTTGAGTTTTAGCTGACAATTTTCCTAACATTGCTTTACGGTTCAACCCAACGACATGGTTATCTAAGAAATCTTTCAATTTTAACTAAGGATCTATACACGTAGATCTAAACTTACCTAAGTAGCGTCTGCTGCATTTAAATAATTAAGGTGAAAACGGTATTGTGATTTTTCATTCATTTGTCTGTGGCTATATAAATAAAAACGGTAGCACGCTCTATTGATCAGATTATGCAATAAAAATTTATTGTAGCATCCTAAACTACTTTTCATTGCGGATGTTTATAGAGATGAGGGACTAGTGTAGTAAACTGATGTAAGACTAATAAGGAACTACTTCAGCTGAGATTGAGAGTACGGTACTGCTTACCAGTTGGGTGTGGACAAATGTGATTAACGCCACTCCTTCAAAACGGTTGATAAAAGGAAACACTGTGATCGTTAACGTATCTCTGTGTAACTAGTTTTGACAAAAACTATAAATTACAGATTTTTTTTTTTTTTTTGATTGGTGTTTTACGCCGTACTCAAGAATATTTCACTTATACGACCGCGGCCAGCATTATGGTGGGTGGAAACCGGGCAGAACCCGGGGGAAACCCACGACCATCCGCAGGTAGCTGACAGACCTTCCACATACGCCGGAGAGAAAGCCAGCATGAGCTGGACTTGAACTCACAGCGACGCATTGGTGAGAGACTCCTGGGTCATTACGCTGCGCTAGCGCGCTAACCAACTGAGCCACGGAGGCCCCTAAATTACAGATAGAAAAAGTTTTCGAAAAGATTATCATCAACTTTAAAATGAAAATAAATTTCATTCAGTTCTTCAGAATGTTGGTTCTCCAGCTTATATATGTATAGATATGAACTCTACAAACCAACTGACCCAACAATTTGCTCGTCTGTATACAGCTGTAAGTGCATATTTTTCGCTCTCTATACTGAAAAATTGCAAGATAGTTATACTAGTACTTGACACTATTCAATGTACCTGTGATGTGTAGTGATATTTTTACATGATTTAAGTGGTTTGATTATAAATTTGAAACTTTTGCTTTCATCGCCCTTTTGAATTTTTGTCCATTTATTCCGTATTCAAATTCTCAGATATGAAACATGATGAAAAGACGTTAATCCATCTGTGTGGCGAAAAAAAGACATTTTGCTCTGAGTGTAAGCCTGTAAGGTGAATATGAACCTGCAGCACGAACAGTATGAACGATGTGGACAGTTCTATCGTCTGTGTTTCTATGGCTACATGTTCCTGTCGTTGTTGTGGGCTTCTGTTGGCGTTCTGGAACTGAACTTTGGTGCTTGTGACAGCAATGTATCAGTACACTGGTGTTGCAAATATGGAAATTATCTTAATATGTATGCAAATCATATGTGGTCAAGTTGACATGTGCAGGGTGTGCTAAACACTGAGCAGACGGAGGTGAACACTGAGGTGAAATTGCCCTAGAAACAGGTAATACAGATAACATGAGCTTCAATGATGGAATAGGCATTGATCTTTATTTATTTATTCATTTTATTTGTGTTTTACGCCGTACTCAAGAATATTTCACTTATACGACGGCGTTCAGCATTATGGTGGGAGAAAACTGGCCAGAGCCCGTGGGGGAGGGGGGAGGGGGCAGTAATGTTTAATCCAGGTAGATATTATTGCATGTCATCTTTACAGGATCTATGTTAAAATGCACCTTTTTATGTAATCACGTGATAATTTGAAAATGCATTTGTGTACATAATCTTGTTAATCCTTGTAGTTTTACACTGTGTACAACATGAAGTAAGTAAAGTATTGCATATCTGAACAGTGCCCATTATATGAAGTAAACTGGAAGTGACTTCGAATGCGCAAAACTCCACCCCAGCAAAATGTACAAATCATTACAGATAAAATGTACCAATCAATACAGACAAAAATGTACAAATCAATACAGAGAAAGGGACAATACTCTGGATTTCAGTTCCATTTTGTAAAACTTTAAAAATTCCTGTCTCTGGATGCCGACCCTGATCGACACAAATGTCTGAAGGATCTGGTTATTACTCAAGGTCAACTAGTGCATATTTCCCACAAGGCTAGTGACAGACACAGACAGACAGACAGACATACTAACAACAAGACGTTGGAAAAAGATACTCTGCTCTGGTAGAGGTAATGTTATATGCAGGTGAATTAATGGACGTCAGTATTTATCTGACGAAGTCTGACATGAAGTTTATGAGGTGTTATAAGGTACTACATGTACTTATATTCTGAATATTAAACTGTTATCATATAAAAATAGTTATATTTATGTACTACTGACTCGTTTAATAGCAACCTGCAAACGGCAAAATCGCTATTTCTTTGCAAATCCCATATACGTACCTCAAAAAACATCACTGTTAAGGAATTGTTGTTCGTGCGTTTGTATATGTATGTATTAGTGTCTGAATAAAGATTTAACATGAGTGTCTGCATCTATTGCGAGAATCAATTGTAAAAGTTAAATAATTGTGGTCATCGGTACTGACCGGATACGTAAAGTGACCAGGAGTGACACAGTAATAAAGAGGAGGACTGCAACCATAGAGAGGACTTACTAGGGCATCATCCAGACAGCAAAAACAGGGCACTGACTGATGTCCTTCCCCCACCCCCACAAGGCCTGACAATAAACACTAGGCCTACATGCTTAATCAAGTATACGTTTTCGCTTGAAGTCCAAAGCATTTACACACACCTCCCCGCCTTTGAACAAATATCACACACAAGTCGTGTGTATAGGATAGGGACCGCTTCTTTTCGCTTGTTACATGCACTTGTACATCGCAGTCATGATTTATGTTTTATGGACAATTTTCCTTCAACAAGTGTCTCCTCATTTGTGCTCCAAAATGCCGAGTTCTTGTACTGCGTTAAATACCAGGCCATAGTAACCACGTTTTACACTATTTGGACTTCCAGCTGAGAGGCAAGGACTTTAACCTGTATAAACCGTTGCTATAAGCATTTGGTTTCTTTTTGGTTCCAATCGCACGAAAGGAAAGTTACAGGGATCTTGTCAAAAAATGACACATCTAGGTTCTTGTCAAAATGTGACACATTTGGCTTTAGAGTTTGATACGGTAGCAGTGATGGTACGTTTTTCAGTTGTGAAGTACAGGAGCTTACCAAGCGATTCCATGTATATAGCAGTGACTAAAATGTCACACTAAAGAGTTGTATACTTGTACAGAGCGTTTTTATAGTAGTTTTTCGGTGCCTCAAAGGGAGGGAAAAGCGCATCATTTCATGCACATTATCAAAGAAATGTAATCTGATTTTTAAACGTAGCTTTCATTTCTGAAAAATAATAATGAGGTCAAGTTTTTCCTGAGCGGTCTCTATTGGGATATTGTAAGATGTTGAATTTAGATTTCAGTGGACCCATTTATTGCAACTGGCGCCCGAAGCCAGTTATTTTGGAATCCCAGTGCCTCAGTGGATGTGGGTCATCCCCTAAACACATAGATACTGCTGTGCTCCTTATAAGAGATAAGGCCTACCTGGAAATCATGTGAGACTGTTATTACTGCTCTGTGCCATTTTGGCGTCAGCATGAGGATTTCGAATTCCTTCCTCTTGGCTCATAGTTGTGAATAATCCAGTTTATAGCCCACAGTTCCCAAGGAGGTATAGAAACACAACATTTGTTTTGTTTTTGTATAGTTATTTTCTTGTGTTCTTGGGCTCTGAAGATATCGGGGTGTTATTTAGAAACTTATATACACACACTTAGAAAGTCAGCGTTCTATATTTATAGGACGCCGAATAGTACCCTTGAATAATTTTTAATCCGGAATGTAGATAGGTGGCTGTAGCACAGAGTACTCTGGCTGCCGTGATATACAGATATGATAGAACGCTGAACTCCCAAGTGCGTATAAATTAGTCCTCGGTGGCCTTAATGGTTAAAGCGTTCGCCTCGAAGTCGGGAGACCCGGATCGGCTCATAACAAAGTCTAAAAATGGTACTTGTTGCTGCCTCGCTTGGCGCTCAGCACTGAGAGGTTAGAGTAACGAAACAGGACTGGTTCAGTATAACGTGACTGGTTGGGGTGTCATGTGACTGGTTGGGGTGTCATCTGTGTTGTCTTCGACATGATACTTCGATGACAGCAGAACGTGACGGCATTGACTCGCAGTGCCACAAGAAGTCACGGTATATGTGCACATGACTGAAAAAGTGTTAAGCACGACCTTAAATCCCAGACATACATACACTGTACATATATATTAGACGTCAAGCAGCACCCCTGGGCAGATAGTATGGTGTTCTGTTTGTAACACGCAAACTAAGTTTTTAGTCGAATTTTAATATTCTTATGTTGAAATCAGCGCGATTTTGTCGGGTAATCTCAAAAAACTTTTGCATCGAATTATAAAACTTTACTTTGAAAGCAGCGCCGAATTATAGGGATTATCACGTTTTTTAAGCAAACGCCCAGAAAGCCTGTGCGCCGAATTTTTTACGTTGAAAGCAGTGTGTATGTGTAAGGTGAATCACCTTAAGAAAATGTCACTGTTGTTGTTTTTGAGTATGTAGTATTCATGAAAACATTTGATTTGATTTATTTATTTGATTGGGGTTTTACGCCGTACTCAAGAATATTTCACTTATACGACGGCGGCCAGCATTATGGTGGGAGGAAACCGGACAGAGCCCGGGCGTAAAGAACAACTACCATCCGCAGGTTTCTGAATGACCTTCCCACGCTCGGCTGGAGAGGAGGCAAGCATGAGCTGAACTTCAACTCACAGCAACCGCATTGGTGGGAGACTCCTGGGTTATTACTCTGCGCTAGCGCCCTTACCGACTGAGCCACGGAGGCCTCTTCATGAAAACAATATACTTAGAGACATTCAACCCATAGAAACTTTTAAGAACAGAGAGGTAAAATAAGCTGCTGTAAGTATAAATCATATAATATGCAGGTGTTTTCAGGGCATCAAGAGTCTTTGTCTAGACGAGCCCACCGTGACATCAATGAAATTTTCAATTGATGAAGTAAGTTAACTGTACAGCTGTTTGTGGCGGGCTTCATGCCGTTACACCCCGCCATCCGCAGTAATGAAGTCATAGTGTTACTTGACATTGATTTACTGGCCTTCCCGACTCATAATAAATCTCAGCTGCCCTGTCAAAGCGAGATGATTTACTCCCAGACTGTTGACATTTTCTGTCACTCACAAGCCGAACTAACGTCTAGCAAACGAATTATCCTTCAGGATGAAATAGAAATTCACTGAAATAAATATACACGCATGTCACTGCGTTTCGGTTATTGCTTTATGTGGGCACATTGAAGTCAGGTCGCTGAATGCAAAT
The DNA here is from genome assembly GCF_032854445.1 of Liolophura sinensis. NCBI lineage: Eukaryota > Metazoa > Mollusca > Polyplacophora > Chitonida > Chitonidae > Liolophura > Liolophura sinensis. The sequence continues at coordinate 27,235,060 of NC_088303.1, forward strand.
GACCACCTGTATACATTATGGCCTATTTGTAACCATGCGTTAGAAAAATGCTCTAGACATTTTCTGATGATATATGAAGTAAAATTTGCTTCCTTAACCAAAGAAATCCCATACGAACCTCCTCTAATGAGCAAAGCTACACGAGTCGTAATTTTCCACGCACGTTATCCATGAACTTTGTCCAAGAAAATTCATTTACGAAACTACTCCAGTTTTATCAACCTCATTAACCTAAACATGATGTGGCCACGAGATGTCCGAAATCTCAGTTGTTGGTTTGGAATTAAGGCTATTTTGACATTTCCATTGTAACGTTTTGAGCCGCAGTGTGAAAAAAATGAAAATTTCTTAAGCATGTTAGTATCGGGGCAAAACTTGCGTTAACCTGTCAGAGCTTGTCATTTGACATTCATTGATAATGCTATAGAATGTAACGAGCAGTCCAGGACTTGACTCCAAGTCAATCAACTACATTAAATAGGTTTGCTCGATAGAGCTGGGATTTGCTCGCCGTTGTAAAGGCTGTTTGAAAAACTTGTGACAACAAACTTAGTTCGTCTCAAGCACCCGCGGTGTGTTTAGCCAAGCGAAATGGAGAGAATTTGCTGAGATCCAAAATCAATTTCAGTTTCGCCTCCAGGTCTGTATGCGATTCCTCGATGTACATGCCTCATACTGGCAAAATTGGATAACACAACCTTGAGTCTGCCAGATACTTTGCAACTAACGGGCTATAAACAGGTTCATTCAAGTACGAAATACAGCCTGGTCAGCTCGCACAATTCGCTTCCTTTGCTAAAGCCATTTAATTAGCATACCAACATACCAACAAGAAATCCTTGCTTCACTCTGACGTCCCTTTGCTCCGTTTGCGTATCGAGTCTGCGACTGAGTTTAAACCATAAACGTACCAAATACTGGCAGACTGTAAGAATTGTATACTGACTATAAATGATTTTCTTTGGAGTTTTCTCTGATTGAAAGCACAGAACGTAATTCAGTAATATTACCGTGGATGTTGATGATTACGTAATACAATACATACCCTTGCCGCTGCAGTGACGCGAGCTTGGCGAAAAGTGGGTGTGTGAATGTTTTCATTATAAACTCGCAGGAATCAGGATAAATGAATCTTTCTTGAAACATACGATAAACGTGTGAACAACCACTCGAACATCGTCACATCATTGATCTTATGGCTGTTGTAAAGGGCCCCCTCTGGACTGGGGAAGCAAAGGTTTCTGTTGGAAAACCCACAACAGTCACAGACTATTGAAGGCGCAACTTTAGTCCACTTTCTGTTATCCAGGCTTTGACGTTACGCCAGGAGGGTCATCGTGTACATGGCAAGGTATGTAGCAAATCAGAATGGGGTAGAATTTGCCGAGATCTGAAATCTGTTTCTGCGCCCATAAACATAACATCTGTCATACATACATGTACATGTTTATAGGTGACATAATCTTGGGGACATCAAATTAACAAACATCATCCCTTTATCGCTTGTATATTTCACCACTCACAAACCCTGAGGTCGATACTGGTCTACAGTTAAACGGTGGGAAGCTTTGCCCTTGTATCATACATACCACCTAAATGAAAGATTGCCATGGCGGGAAGGATACTGGGATGTCAGTGAGATTGGCGCTTAGAATTCGGCTCGCTAGGAAAGATATTTGTATCATAAAATTTCAAATACTCGAAAATGAATTGCACGTCTCATCTATTAAATGATCTGCAGGCTAATATAATTAAAGACGCACAGCATAGAGAGAAGAACCCTAACAGCCACGACAATCTGATAGCTGTCAGATGGCCACACGTAACCGGTGAAATACACCCTTCTGTCAGTCTAAGTTAGGGTTATATTCTAACTGTTCTTGTAAATGTATCAATAGTAGCAAATTACACGTCCCCTAGCACATGGCATCATGGCTTAAACAGAATTTGGTAGAAAAAAAATGCAGTGATGTTATTTGCAATTTATTAGACGTCATTGGTGTAGAATTGCTCAAAATGCTGTGTTGTCATCACATTTAACATACAATGCCGATGCGTTATGAAATCGATTCTGTTACAGAATGATGCACTGAGTCAAGACTGGCATGACTGGGTGAGGTTTTCTGTCGACCCTGTGGCCATTAGAGGGCTTATTAGACCGTATTAAAGATAAGTTGTATGATCTCAACAATGTATTGTAAATACACGTGTTCAGAAGTATAACTCATGACTTGTGTACGGCCGCTTTAGTTTAGAAAAAGAAATACTCATTAAGTTTAATTGTATTTATTGACTGGTGTTTAATGACATGCTCAAAAATGTTCCTCTTATGTGGCAGAGGGGCCTCCGTGGCCCATGGAATTACCGTGCCAGCTCGGCGCAATGACCCAGGAGCCTCCCACCAATGCGGTCCCTGTGAGTTCAGGTCCTGCTCATGCTAGTTTCCACTCCGGCCGTACGCTGGAAGGTCTGTCAGCAGCATGCGGATAGCCGTGGGTTTCCCCCGGGGTCTGCCCCGTTTCCTCTCACCATAATGCGGGCAGCTGTCGTCTAAGTTAAATATTCTTGAGAATGTCGTAAAACCCAAAACAAATAAATAAATAAACATATGCATGGCGGCTGTCAGGTATATGAAGGAAACCGTAATGACCGAGTAAAACCACCGACCTTCGGTAGATACCTGACAAACTTTATGACCTAAAACTGGGGACGAATCAATGAAAGTTAGATCCCATCACCCAACCTCATTGATCAATAGCGATAATGGCAGGAACTGCCCTCCTATCAAAATGTAAATAGCCATTTTAAATTTAGAAACTATTCTCGAGTAAAATACCAGTCAAATAAACAAATGAAATAAATACAGAAATGGATTCGCGAACTCCTATTTGTTCCACTGTCGGTTGTTTTCACGACAATAATCCAGTGTTTAACATGCCTTAGTATATATTTGTAATAAGCAGTTATGAGCGAAAAGTCAAACTTTTGTATACTAATATGACACAAACCCATCAATAACATACAACGGGCCTATATTTAAGCAGTACAAAAGGTACAGAAACAATGACTGGCCAGTCTCGCAAGAAAATTATAGCAGTTAAGTATGTACTATACTACATTACCTTGTGATTTTAAAATAAAGTGCATTTACAATTCAACTGCAAGTATGTTTTGTATTATGTTGGTTATAACAATGAAACATGGATACAAGATGAAGTACAAAAGGGAGGTAATGTTTGGAGTATCTTGAGCAGGGTTACACTGTGCTGGGATTCACAGATACTGTATATTGCAGAAATAGGTGGATGATACCTTATACTTATCAAAAAGGATAAGTCAAGCATATAACCAATTAAATGAAAGTAACGGACATGTAATATACGTTAAGATGTGCATATATATTATGGCAGACGCCATTCGAAAACACACCTGTTATACGGCCGCTACAACCAGCTCAGCAGTGGTTACCAGACTTCCTGTATATTAACATCACCTGGGACCTGTGGGCAATACTACACTAATTACATTCCAATATCACATGCTTCTCTTCGTATTATACGTATAATTAACCCACAGTTAAGTGTAAGGTATGGCCTAAAAGTTACCTTTTACCCGAGCGGGTTTTCCATGAGCTCACAGGGTTGAAGGTGCAAAGTCACGATAGGCAGTTTACCACAGAGCTACTACTGTGGCGTACTACAGCATAAAGTTTGTTGAGAGTGCTCTCCCTTGTTTACCCAAAACAGTGATAAGTGGAAAACACACTGTGACATGAGGACTCGCATTACACAGGAATATGAAAAAACAATCAACTTACTTACAATTGTCTTGTCACATATACAACGCATGAGGAGTATTCTTATGAAAGAAAACACAGTTCTTTCAGAGCCTGAAACTCAACTGAAACGACCAAATCCTGAAATTATACCTTCCGAATACTTCCTTCGGTCTCTATCCGGTTTTATCTTACCTTTCATCTTGAGTGATGACTTGCACATATGAGTACCTCGTAAAACATCAGTCAAGTCAAGTAAATAAATAAAATGCATCCGTTTTTTCCCATTTTTCATCCGACGTCGACACAATTTCGTATTAAAATATGTATATGTGCGCTTTTCCAAGACGTTAAGTCAAATAGCATTAAACAGACAACAACCCAGCGTTGCAGGGGAGACAACCGACTGTATCTTGTTCAACACTTTTTACCGGTGATTGAAGGACAACAGATTTGAAAGAAATAACAAAACCACGCCTTTCAAGTTGTGTGTCGCCTTTATTCTCGTCTGAGTGCACTTTGTTATGCATGTTTCATCGTCTGTTGACCTATTTGTACATCCTATATAAGGCTGGCAAGCAAATACATTTTTTAGTCAAAGGTACGCAATTCCTGGCTAAATGCATCGGTATAACAAAACAACACCCACATTGTCTACATGCTTGTCTCAAGGAATAGAAGAATGCTTGAAGACCATTGTTTTGCGTGAGACTGAATATTAAAGCTATTCATCTGACGAAACTTGTCTCTCCGGTCAGCTTGTAATATACATAGTCCGTCTTTATAGAACGCCCGTGAGTTAAGAAGGAAAAATAAAGGTTTGTAGTACACTGCATCTAAGAAGTGTGGTTTCCTACAAAGAAAACGCGATTGTTTCGTCAGATTACGACACGAACTGCCAATCTTGAACATCAGTGAATATGATGAATGAAAGAACCAAAGTATGTTCGCATTTTAACATATATATATATATGACTTACACGTCAAGATTTTAAAACAAAAAACGAAGTTGTTAAACATGATATTTGCTTTCGCCAGCTGCCATTAATTATGGCAAAAATGCCAAAGCATGACATTGCGTACAGAAATGTGCATCAAAACATCGCGTAAATAAGTGTGCCAGCTGGTAAATTGAAGCAAAACTACAGCTTGACATATCATATAATCACTGATGACACCTTGTTACACATTTGAAACCAGGACAAAAACCTGACCTACTTCCACACCATGTGACACCAGCACTCATTGACTTGTTTGTACTTCATGACCGCGTCAGATTTCAAGACACGTCAAACAGACTGGCAATCAAAACTACAAATATGTTTAGGCTTACGCTATGTGTACACACAAAAGTCTACAACAGGTATGAAATGATCATTATCCTGAAGTCTAAAATTACGGCACGTCAATAACATCACACTGATGCCAAAATCACGACACATAACAAACCACTATGTTCACGACGTAAAAAACACGACACGTCAGTGTATATCATACTCACGATAAAATCACAACAAGTCTCTTATCAAACCCACGACATCCGTAAATACCAGGCTCACAACAAAAACACGACATCAATTAACATCATGTTCACAACAGAAACACGACGCGTCAGTAAACATCCTTGCTCACGACAAAAACACGACGTCAGTAAAGTTAGTATTCACGACAAAAAGACAACACATCAGTGAACATCACAACACGACAAAATATCGAGGTTCACGGCAATACCACGACACATTAAGAGCATTATATTCAGGTCAGACACCACCTTATCCAAGCGAATAATTTATTCACTTCAAAAAATACAACATATAACACTATGTTCAAACCAAAAACAACGCCACGTCAATGGTGGTCATCATGCACTTTGTCAGTCTTGTAGGTCATGTAGTGTACTGACACGGAATACACAGATGACAAAACGCCCATCATCGTGGCTTACAGCTTTCCGATGATTTTTCAAATGAAATGAGATAATCATAAGTACCTTATTTCATGTCTAATGCCAATTTTTGAGAGCTGCATATGAATACAGTTATTCTATGCAGAAATTCGTATACCAGCCAGCAACTAAAATTAACGTTCCAGGTCAATAAGCGATGGGACAATTTCCAAAACGACGTTTAACACAAACCATTTGACACTTTCACCTGTTAACGTCACGTAAAGAGACATACGCTATTTAGCACTGACTCTTTGAAACAAAAGCATCAATTCTGATCTTTAAATTTGTGAACACTAAAAGGAATTAATATTACACAACACTTGAACTTCTTTGTCTTTGTTAATCAAGACACATCAATAAACATCATGTTCACAACAGAAACACGACACGTCAGTAAACATCCTTGCTCACGACAAAAACACGACACGTCAGTAAAATTAGCATTCACGACAAAAGACAACACATCAGTAAACATCACGACACGACAAAATATCCAGTTCACGGCAAAACCACGACACGTTTGGAGCATTATATTCAGCCCAGACACTACCTTACTCAAGTCGAACAATTTACTCACGTTAAGCAACACGACATATAACACTATGTTTAAACCAAAAACAACGCCATGTCAGTGGTCATCATGCACCGTGTCCGTCTTACGACACCTGAACAAGCATTATGTGTGCCCCAAAGAACCGACTTTGGCCAAAATCCACGACATGGAAATTTACACCCACTAAGGTGACAAAACGCCCATCATCGTGGCTTACGGCTTTCGATGATTTTTCAAATGAAATGAGATAATCATAAGTACCTTATTTCATGTCTAATGCCAATTTTTGAGAGCTCCATTCGAATAAAATTATTCTGTGCAGATATTCATATACCAGCCAGCAACCAAAATTGACGTTTCAGGTCAATAAGCGATGGGACAATTTCCAAAACGACGTTCAACACAAACCATTTGACAATTTCACGTGTTAACGTCACCTAAAGGGACACGCGCCATTTAGCACTCAAAAAACAAAAGCATCAATTTTGAACTTTAAGTTTTTGAACACTATAAGGAATTAATATTACACAACACCTGAACTTCTTTTGTCCTTGTTAATCAAGACTTTCTCTATGTTTGATCATGTGTACAGATTATGTTCTCTCTCTTTTCTGCACTAACCTTTTAACCCATCTGTACTGAAATTAATATCTCTACTCGCTGATTTTGAAATAAAACGCTGTTGCTATGCCATCCGGTTTATTTATGAAATTTAGAATCTGTCAACAGTGCTGCCAAAAGTCAGCATGTAAATTAAATGTTGCCATACCTCTATGGTTGTGAGCGAACAGCTGTCATTTATCATGCCGTGATCACAGTCATATGGCCTTCCCCTTTACTCCACTGGAAACACTCTAACTCAAAGTAGCCTGGTGAGGAAAAGGGCTGGAATGATTTCACGTTAGGTGAAACAACCAGCAAATACATTGCGCTTAAACTGACTGAATAATTTGTTATGAACAAATTATAGAAGCTTTCAGTTGTGTTCAACTTATTTATCCTATTGTACTATTTCAAAAACGTCAGTTTGATTTCATTTCTCATGCTTTTAAAATAAAGCTTTCAACAACATGCCATATTTCATGAAATAATGCCTAAAAACACCTTACCTTCACCAGGGTGATGTTACAATTAACAGAATTTGTTAAGCCTTCAAAGGGATAAATCACCACCCCCGTATACACACATTTAATTTACCGAAATCAAAATGCTATGAAGCGCATTCAGTTCGTTAATTTTATGTAATTTATGTAATTAAGAAAAGAAAAATGAATAAAGCAATTTAACCGAAGCGTCAAATTTATTAATCAAAGTTGGAAAAAATTGTTGATTTCTAGTAGTTTCCGGCAATTAACCAAAGACATTTTAGACACTTGTTTATTGAATTTGATATTTTAAGATTACGGGTTGGAGATTCTGATTGCCCCATAAATGCAGTTCATTAAAGGTGGGAAAAAATTTAACCAAATCAGCGAGATTACGTAGTCCTTTTTCTCTCTACAAGGACGAGCAGAAGTGGAGTGTAATTCACGAATGTCACGTCAGACAGGCGTGTTCAGACCAAATCTTGTTGCCAAAATGTGAAGCAGTAAACTGACAAGATATCAGAACAACACAGTTGTCTGTAAGCTAAATGTGTTGTTTTAATATAATTAAAGACTTTCAGTATGGACAGTAAAGCTGGCAAATGGTCACACATAAGCGGTGAAATATGGTCTATTGTCAGTTTACCTCGGTTAAGGTTTTAATCTAACAGTTCATGTAAACGTTCCTATGGAAGCAAAGTACATGCCTACTAGCACTATGACTTAAGCAGAACTGGATAAAAAAAAATGCATTGATGTTAATTGCAATTTATTAGAAGTCACTGGTCTACCACTACTGAAAAGGCTGTGTATTCATTGATTTCAAGAAAAACATCCTGACGGAGATAGTTTTGGAAAAAATGCAGTTGGTTGAGCGATACTGATAAGTATTCAGAGCGGGACAGTTTCTGGAGCATTTAGGAAGCGAGGCCGATGCCATACAGCCATTTCTGACTTAAGACAAAATCACCGTCTTCCAAAGTGTTTGGTACTGGAAGTTGAAATTTTTATTTCTAAAGCGGAAAAAAAAACCTTTAAGAGTGTATTTCAATTTTTTTTTTGCTAAAGTCGGTATGGCTTTGTGGAATAAACCTTAGTATGAGATGATATGTTCTCAAGGCGGTACTGTCTGAGGTCACTTTCGCAAAAATTCCATAGATCAAATTTGTCATTAAAGATGTGATTTACGGGAACGTGTTACACTTCTGAAGCATTCAGAAGTTTTAGAACAAGTTTTCTAAGCGAAAGCCATTTGAACTGGTAACATGTTTTGTTGTGTTAAAGACGGCGAAAAAATTGTGCTGTTAGTTCAGACGTCATCCAAACACATAAAGTTGACACTTCCAGATGTCTACTGATATGTTTCTGACTTTGAGTTAGCAATGGAATGTTTAGTTTTATCCCGAGCTTCCCTTTGACCATCAACTCACTAAAGTTTAGAAAGATGACCGAAAACTGACTGTTCTACCTCCTCTTGTGGTCTAGACGACGAGAAATGTTCAGCGAACTTCAGCTGTCCAGACGCGGTATTCTGTTGCAGTTATGCGGCCTACCATGTAACTTCAGTTCTGCCTTACAGATCGGTGAGAATTAGGAATTCTTTATAGTACATTATCAACAGAAAAGAAGATCGTATTTGGTTTACTTGGCCTTTTATTCGCTTTTAATCTACCACACAGTTCACATCTGCGATCCACGAGCGAATGTTGCATTGTGGGAATCTTTGTGTTGCCTCAAGTGCATGTTATCTCGTTTGGGCGGATTTCCTTTTATCTTTCTATTAATCGGCACCCTTTAGAAAATATAAGCCCAAGAAGTTCAGGTAGGAGTCTAAGGAAAATCTTTTTTGTATTTAGCTGAAACAATTCAAATATCCTGATTTTTCGCCTGTATGACAACGCAGTGTTTTGAGTAGTTCTAGACCAGTGACGTTTACTAAATTCCATTTAACATTACTGCAATTTTTGTACCTAATTCTGTTGTATACCACGGTGCTAATTGTGTAATTTCCTACTGTCTAAGTGTTTTCATGAGCAGTGAACAGACGTAGAGTATGGAAAGAATATCGCAATAACTGAGGTTAATTGGTAAGAGACCGTCACACTGCTCTGATTTTGCTCTCTATGCTGTGCGTCTATAATCATATTCATACATAGTGACCGCCGTTTTGCAGTATATGAAATCAATGCAAATACTTTTTTCACCAGGTCACATTTGATTGTAAAATTGCATGTATAAATAATTGCAAAATCAGAGCCTTCTGTTTTCATGTCAGTGCAGAATTAAGACAGACATGTTTACATTTAAGAAACGTTTAAGCAATACTTGAGTGGTAGATTTTCACGGATTGATCGAACTCTTACCATTAACAAAATAGGGTTAAGGGTTGAATTGAAGAAGTACAAGCATTGCAAACTCCTCATGGTCAAAATAAACTCTCCCCGTTCATTAGGATTTTTCATCATGTGTTGGTAAGTCATTGAATATATTGGCACAGGAAGGTACAGGCAGAGTGTGGTAAGGTTTACCATGAAGTAAACGATAGCCAACGAGAGCGTGGTTTGTTTTGCATGTGTATCAGGGACGTTTTGAATGCTACCCTGGTGGCATTTAAAGCAGATAAAAACAACCATGTAAATCATAAAGGAAAGAAGGTGAAAAGAAAGAAAAAAAACATCGATCACTCTAATTTTCCACATCATGTCAAACGTGGACATTACAATAAAGCAAACGTCTGGTATGCCATCTGGTGTCGGTGGCAAATGCTGTAGAGAATGAGCAAGAAAGCAACCCCAGATAACTACAGCTGACAGCCATGGAGAGACCACGAGAAGTGCCTTTTGCCACCTGCTGTAACCAATAGTGCCATATCGCAGAGGTATGGCTATTGCATATATTCGATCCAGAGCGAGGCCAAAGACAGACAAAGTCTGGACAAAAGAGGTGACTGAGAAGGCAAGAAAGTACACACCTCCGGCACAGATTTGTAACGTTACACTGGCACCATGTCCAATTAGGAACGGCATATCTATGCACGATACAAGCGGAAGTAGAAGATTAGCAATTGTGTTGTTCTGGATATATACCTTGGCCTTCAGCGTTAACGACTTTACACGAAATAATGCATACAAGACAGATGCATTCATGCACACTGCAATAAAGGCATTGATGACAAAAAGAGCAAAAACTACTCCTGCAGCCACCGTTAAAATATTGTTTACGCTAATATCCCCACGGGCGTCACAAGTGTTGTCCAAAACTGTAAAGTTCAAGGATTCAGAAGATGTGTTTTGTGGACAGTTTACGTTAAACAAGAATCCGTTCAAATCTGACCACCTTTCCTTAATATCAAACCGCGATCCGTTCAACAGTTTCCCGCCCGGGTTCAATCCTGTTCCCTCTCCAGCCAGCCAACTTTGGAACGTTTCCAGCCAAGTTTCATTCCGTTCAGACATACCTTCACCCCGTATGCCTGTTGAACTGACATTGTCCAAAAGAGTTTCGGTATTCATTTGCTCTATAGAAGACTACAAACAAAAAAAATGGTGACGATGTATCAGTTAAAAAGGACGAGCATTTTCCATTTGCATTAATAACCACTCAGGTGGCCACAGTCTACAATAAATTTTCTATTTACTTACATGTTAACGTTTGGTCTCACAATACTATCCCTAAATCTCGGAGTTCCGGGCCTGATAATCCGCGTCCCTGATGCAACTCCAGTCAAATTTCTGACAGATGTTGATCGTAGAAATTTTTCCCAAAACTGACAATCAGCACTTTCAAGTACTTTTGCCTAATATGCATCGGCTTTCATTTACTGAAAAACAAATAAATTTATACCTAAAATGAAACTTTGAAGCCTCTGCTAGCAAATTACACCTTTAACAAGCAGGGGAAAAAACAGAAAAATCAGCCCAAAGGAGTAAACAAAATAAATCTAACAATAGCAGGGGATTACATTCAACAATGGGACATGAGTTGTAGCGAGTAGCGATTTGATTGATTTGTGTTTCACGCCGTACTCAAAATTATTTCACTTATACGACGTCGGCCAGCATTATGGTGGGAGGAAACCGGCAGAACCCGGACGAAACCCTTGACCGCACGCAGGTTGCTGGAGGACCTTCCCATTTAGGGCCGCAGGGGAAACCAGCATGAGCCGGACTTGAACTCGCAGCTACCGCATAGGTGAGAGGCCCCAGGTAAAGTCAAAGAAAGCTTTTTGTGCCTGTTAATATAATTATGTACCGGGAGTATAAAAGGAATAAATTAATCACTCAAAAAATGGCTTCAAAATTATTTGTCACACCAAACCCAAGCTTACTCGCAGGGGCAAATAGAAGGGAAATAAAAATCTAGCCCTAACATCAAATGCCTCTACACCTACAAAGACGCTAGCAACAGGAAGTCCACCTTATTTGGGGACAATGGCGTAAAACTCATCAAAGACTAAAGCTTTTCTTTATATCTCCAGCCTATACAAGAATTTAATCCCTCTAGAATGCAGAGTTTAATCCCACTAAACACTCACTCAAAGAGAGCAGCCACTGTACAAAGAGAATAACGGTTTCCTGTATGGTCGACTTTACGACTTTAGTATTTATCTTTTATATTCAGCTATCTGTAAAATACTCCCCACCAAAATTGCCTGACAGGTAACACCACAAGCTCTACACATTTATGTGCTGAACGTTTATATTATGCACAGAGAATGCTGTTAAAGTACTTTTTCTAGTTCATAATGTTAAACTTCATAACCCTGGTTTGAACACCAAGAAGTCATTGCCTGGGGTGACATCATAATTATTCAAGAACAGGTGGCATGTTGGACAATAGGCGGGGATAGTAATTTGTTTTACAATAGCTTCACCAACATGCTATTAGAACAAATTCAACGCAGCCGACACTACTGTCTCAGCGAATAGACTGCATTGTTTTTATAACAAAATTTCCTAACAGTCATCTCTATAAAACCTGACATCATATACTGCAAGAGATCAAATAAAACTCATTTATGAAGGTTATATTATACTAAACGGGCGAAGTCAAATATGGCAGTGTTTAAACTAAAGTCGATGAGAGTTTAGGTTACTGGTTTCACCCTCCGTCAAAGCATATTAGAATCGCCCAATATCCAGCACTCCACTGTTTTGTTTTTTGTTGTTTTTTTTTTGTAATGATTATGACGTCACCTAAAGAAAGGAGTTGTTGCCATCGAGATCGATCTTTTACAGTTCAACATTATGAAATAGAGAAATATTCCAACTTCATTTTCTGTGTACCGGCCCGGATAGCACAGTTGGTAGAGCGTCCGCTTCGGGACTGGTAGATCCAGGATCAATCCTTGATCGAGTCATACCTAAGACTTTAAAAGAGGAAGTTGTAACTTCCTCGCTTGGCGTTCAGCATGAACGGGATAGTGCAACGACTGGTTGACCCGTATCAGTATAATGGCTCGGGCTGGGCGGCTTACTTGCCTTCGGTAAGTCGCCTCAGTAAAGCAGCACTAAATAAAAGAGCGGTGGAAATCCGTCCTGCAACAAGAAGGCACATTACACGTACATGCGCCCTAATGATTCCTTCGTCGTCATATGACTGAAAAATTGTTGAGTACGACGTTAAACCCCAAGCACTCACTCACTCACTCATTTTCTGAGCAAGGATATGGACTCCCAACATATGTGTAGAACTGTTGTTAGGTATCACTGACTAAAAGCAATTTTGGTAGCCAGTATGACTGATTTTACGGACAGCTTAATATAGGCGACTGACTAAAAAAAATAGATTACCCGGTTTAGAGTTATTGTCACAGTTTTTCCTCATTGTCAGTTATTCTCGATTGGGCATCAGCATTTAAAATGGTCCGTGTTATAACGCGTAAACTCCTCGTTTTGTAGCTTTTTGATTGGTGTTTTACGCCGTACTCAAGAATATTTCACTTATAAGACGGCGGTTAGCATTTTGGTGGGTGGAAACCGGGAAGAGCCCGGGGGAAACCCACATCCGCAGGTTGCTGACAGACACTAGTATTAAAACCAGCCTGCATACTCAAGAAAAGCCCCTACATTCTACAGGTTGGTGACAGACCTTCCCACGTAGGGCCGAAGAGGAAGCCAGCATGAGCTGGACTTGAACTCACGGCGATGGCATTGGTGAGATAGACTCCTGGGTCATTACGCTGCGCTACAGCGCTAACCAACTGAGCTACGGAGGCTCCTTGTAGCTTTTTGTGGTCGTCTTTAACGTCTACCAAACTTGACGTCACGAAAATGGACAAGCTTTGAGTCGTTTGGGTGCATTGTGTGTTTGCTAAATGCCAGATTTTGGGGGAAAATTCATTTGTTTTAATAAATACACTTTCATTTAATGGGGGCTGAATATATATTATTTAAAACAGCGAAAATCCTTAAAAATGGGTCAAGGGAAAAGTCCATAAATAATCTTATCTGAAGCGATCAACAATATTGTAGTAATTAAAGATACAGACTCAAGACTTAACCGTTCGACAATTTAAAAATCTATGTTCATTTAAAAATAGTGCGTCAATTACACTTCCTTACCTTTTTTTGATGGTGCAGGCGATTTTAAAACAACATCTGGGTTTTTTGCAAAGCTTTCCTCTGGTTCACATCCCCATGTCTTTGAAAAATTAGCGCTTTTCCAAAATCCTTCTCGCCCTGAAATGTCGAATAAACGAGTGGGTAAACTAAACGCAACGTTTATGATTTAAACTGTGAAAGTCTAAATCACTGGGAAAGTGATGACGATGTTAGTAGCTACATCGAAACGTCGTAAACCAATAAGTTGTATATCCATAAGAAAGACTTTCCCAGTGTACTTCCTTCTTTCTAAATGCCGCCCAAACATGTCGTTTATGATTTATACGATGGCTGTTTGTTTTACTACCACGTGGGCGCAGGCGCAGAACATCATCGGAGGGAGGGGTTGGGAGGGAGTGACATTACGTCACATCTTCATCACTGAATGCTTTTCATGTATGTTTTTGCTGTTGAGCGGATGGATTCAGTTGGGTTATTACTGATCACTGATTTTCCTAGTTAAAGTCCAGCTGAACTGGTCGTGGTTTTACATTAGCAGGTATATGCCAGGTAGATATGTACCTGGAAATGCAGGAGGTCTTCCCAAAACAGCCTATCCGCCGTTATATTTGTGAAATATATTCCTTGGTACGGCGTAAAATTCGATTGGAATCGAAAAATATATGGTCATAATTGTCCAAAACACAAGTTTACGTTCTTACTGGATAAAAAGGCAGGTTTGATGTGGATCATCGCTGACTTGTCTGTTTGTTGTTGCTTACGACCATTGGCAGAGGTTACTTTATAAAACAGCTGTTTACCATTTAAAATTATCACCACAGAGTTTAACGGACGACATGCTCACCAAGCGTTTCGCCCGCTTCCATTCATTGTCTTTTATTCATCACACAATGGCTCCCTCTCTATTCAGGCTTAAAGGATTATCTTTCATGAAGAGTGCGTCTTTGTCTATGTGGTTATTGCAATGAGCAGTTAGCTTCTACCCTTATTACATATTGTCTTCAACGGGAAATTACCTTTTTTCTCTTAGCGTAGTTACGGCAACCCTGTTTACCCGTCATATCGTCGATGCTTTAAGAATTCACAGGTTTGGCAGTGGACTTAAAGCACGTATTTCTATCACAACATATCTTGCATGTAGTGATATTTTTGTCATTATTATTTTTAAGTCTTAAATGACTAGATTTTCATACCAATGCCTTTGACACTAAACTGGTACAGTTTTGAAATAAGCTCATTATTTTATCTCACCATTTGTCCGTGACATTGCCAGTTTGATGGTAATCCATAATCATTCATTCATTCATTCTACGTGAAATATAGATGGTACATAATTTTTAATATCAATCAAGAAAAGATTACTTCATGGCATTTCTCTGGTGTTTTAAATTTCACACCAATAATAACTCTGTAGGTAATTGTGGCTGCATCCAACCAAGCGAACACAACGGTCACGTGGAATCTTAAAGGGCTAATGTGCATGCAGTTTGCAAAGTATTTTTAGCGATCTGTTTATATGCAGATCAAATTTTACAGTTTTACTAAACAGATGTCTTCATTTGAAGCCTAAAAAAAGTAAGCATTTCTTCTAGAAAAGAAACCGAGACCAATTCCGTGAAACTCCTGCACAGACGAGGTAAATCTGGTTCCTTACCATTCGATACACTGATGAATCATATGATCAGATAGGAAACTCATCAAGATATGTTTTTGTTTTCTTTTAATTCTGGTACAAACCACTTAAATAAGTACGTAATGGAAATATTACCGCCACGTGATGAATTTTGAAAGAGATCTTGTAAACTAACGGAACATCTAAATGAATACATCATAAATAAACATGAAAAGACAGTTTTAATGCGATATCTGTGGAAAGAATGCTTCATGAAGTATAGTGCGTCACACAGGGTGTTTGTTTATTAAGCGCATTGATGTGCATTTAAGTCACTATTTAAGGTACAATGGAATACTTTGTTATGCTGCCTTTAGCATAGTTCAGTGTGAACTGGTCTGACTTTAAAGAAAATCTTATTCTGAATTCGCTTCAACTGGAAAATAACGAAAAACAAACTTACCGTAAAAAAACCCAGTCATATTTCTATTATGAACTGAACTCTTAAAACTCTTTCATGTTATAGTGTGATGAAGACTGGAATATTAAGACGGAAATCTCCTTGGTGAAAATAGATACAAATTATGTGTCAGCCTGCATTATACGTTCATTGCTGCACTGTTATCTAAACGCCAATATATAACAAAGTTGCTTCATAAAATCGTGACAACGATGTGGTCTCGGAAACACAAATATCGATTTACACATAAAGACACATGTTGTCCAAGTTTCTTAAGGCTTTTGTTGCATAAATGAGGCATAACGAAAATGGTTACTGTCAAAACGTGAAGGATTCCTTGTTTACAGCCAAGCGTAGCATTTCTAGTTCACCTAAAGAAACACTTAACCGTTGATCTGCTGTTTTTCCGGGACAATCCATATATGTCAATGAAACATTGATTCCACGGGATGGTATTTAAGTAAATGGTACTAGCATATTGAGCTTGAGCTTTTCACCTGCTACACTTGACATTTAATCTTTGTGTTGTTTACTTTCGAACATCTCTACCCGCGCGCGTCCTCTTTAAACATTCGATCGACAATCATGTAAAGGTCTGCCTATAACATACCACGACGCATGATCATTAGAGTTTCACCTTATACGTGATTAGCTATCGACCTTTGCTAATTATACCCCGAAATTCAGAGCCACCGCTAATCAACTAGAACTCGAAAATAAATTGTTCGTGGTAAAGCCTTGAAGACTGCCCTCTTGACCATGGCTGTACGAATTTCTGTCTTAGTCTGTTTTTGGATGTGTTGTCTCCGAGTAGACGGAAAATATGACCTATGTTACCTCTCTCGACATCTAGATTCCAAGAAAGGGTTTGCTTTGGAAGGATATCATTTCGAAATAGTTGGGAATGCTTCCTTGGTACGCTGTGCAAGCTTATGTTTCTTGCAAAATCACCACAGATGTCGTTCTTTCAATTTTTATCTCAAAACTCATCTGTGCGAACTTAATACTCACAATTCACGAGACGTACCGAAAGCTCTTGGGTCCATAGATGGTGTTCGCTTTTACCAATCCGCGTGGTTTTTGCCGCGGGTAAGTAGCACTTCTCAACTACGTGGTTGCATCTTGCACATTTCTATCTTATATAAGGACTTTATAGCCATATCCCAATTAAAAATAATACAAATGAACTAAATTCTGGTGTTATTTAATATTACAAAAGAGCTCAAATCTAACATTGCTGACTGAAGGTAAAACTAATCACTCTTGTGTCGTTTCTATAAATTTAAAATGAATGAATGAATGATTATGGTTTAACACCCCGACACCATAAATTTAGTTATAATAAGTTATGATTTTAATTATTTTATGTGTATAATTTATATTATAGCTTATAAATCTATACAGTCTGTCATGGATAGAAGAAGAATTTAGAAAAACTAACCTTTGAAAAAAAGAATATTCAACACCATCTCAGTCCAGGTCATCAGTTTGCTAGGCCAAAATACACCTACCTGTCTCTTGTCATATATGGTCTTGAATCCACCTACCAAGTAAAGTAATTAACTAACTCTTGGCAGGCACATACCTGTGTTGTATTTGTGTAGTTCGGCTTCATTTATCAAGATAAGGAGCACTCAAAAGTCATTTATTCAATAGGGAGTTAAAAATTAAATCTTAATAGTACTCTCTTTGTGTTGCAAAGTAAAGGGTATTTCAGTCCAGATCAAAATAATCACTTAGCTCAAGCCCTGATAAACTTTTGAACAAGTATCGCATCACACAAATGAATTATAATTGTGCATGCATGGGGTCTATTTGTATCTGTGACTATCTGTGAAGGATTTTAAGTAAAGACATTAAAAGGCATCCAGCAGGAGCATGTATCTCTCAGTAAAACGAAGACATGTTGTGAACATGTCAAGAACATATAGAGGATCGCCAACGAGTGACCTTTTAGTATCAAAATTATTCAACGAGAACTCTTGTATTTAATAAATTTGATACTGCAGGGGTCACGGGTTACAGATTCCGTTTATCCCATAAATGGAAAATTGAAGAAAAAGTATAAAATCATGTCCTCCAACCACAAGTGCACATTTGATCAGACTCTACAGGTGTTCATATGACAAAATGGAGCACATACTAGTAATAATATTCCTTTAAACTGGATGATTGTCTTTCAGGAAAATATATTTTTAGAAATGTAATTCCTGTCTGTGAGTAGCTTCTGGTCATTTGAAAAAGATTTGTCCGGTGACGAAATCACGATCCATAAATTGACTTTCGGCTTCGATTTGGCTATGCTGGAGTAATCACTTGGGATACTGGCTTTAAAGACATAGGAAATTTAATTTAGTTACAAGTTGTAATTTATATTTTCATAAGTGCGGGATACTACGAGCGTCTGTTGTGCTTTCCATCGGGTAAGGTGAGAATTAAAGTTACCGCCTTTCATGCTTCGATATCTGCAGTTAACATTTCTTTTCCGAACAGGTTGAAATTAAATGAAAACTGAGAATTATGCATTAATTAAAATAGTCCTTCACTGAAGCCTTATAAGGTGTTATACAGGTCTACCATCGCATAACTCACTCCTGTAAATCTAATGGTCATTCCTTTCATGGCAATATACCGTCTAGTGAGCTTGGAAAAAAAAACAGTGAATAGCTTCGCCTTTTTCTGATTTTATGATAAAAACAAAATAGTTTTTGTTCATGAGTAATTTCTGATTGATCTGATCACAGTAGCTTTTGATTGGCTGTTTTTATATAAATGAACTCTCGTGAGCCAGTCAAGTGGGTCTCAACATTTTTGACGAAAGATGGGATGCGATATTTATTTCACTCCCTTTATCCCGTGTCCTGGTCACCTTTATGTCGTTAAATGTTCATATCACAGTGGCGAATTTCCTTTTTATTTTGAAAATTGGTCTGATCTATTTATAATTGTGTTCGTAATTATTTAATATCATGGGAATATTAGTGACCATAGCTTGTTTTCTTCCAGAAATGAGCTAGACATGCAGAATGCTGCCTGGAAAGTTACCCTGCTAAAAAATTAACGTCATAGGCAAACCTTTATTTATGCCTGATGTTATGAATTGTGTACTGTGGGAATCAATAACCCGTCTTATGTAAGACAAATATTGATCAGACGCCTGTATAGTTAAGTAAGGCAAATATTGATCAGACGCCTGTATAGTTCATTGAGACTTGATGATATTCACGCACCGATGGCGTTAAGCCATGATTATTCATTCATTGGATATACCGAAAACATAAGAAGGATTTTGTCTGAAGGACAGAGGGATTGTTTATCACAAATCACAAAAGAATGCGTTGGGCCGACTGCTGAAAACAAACCCTCAAGGTCTTTTGTGTTTTGCATGTGGTTTTCTCTTGTGTGCCTCGTACTCTGTCACTTGTGCTCGTATAAGAAATGCTGAGAGACGTGAAATGTAGTACACAAAACATTTACATAAGGCATAAACGTGAAAGTGCTTTTACCGTTTGCTATAATATGAAATGAACACCTTTCTTTGGATTTTTTTTTTGTAAGGAGCTGTTTGGAATAATAGTCTTGAGATCAAACACGAGTAATATGATGCTGGGCTTTTCATTGGTTACTTTAATCTACACCGACGCACAGCCGAACACGTATTTAGTAACTTAAAACTTACGTCTTTAGACCATTGATCATTATGGGCAGTGGATTGTAGTCTTAGGGAAGACACATTCTTTATAAAATGAACTGAAGGGCTGGTTGGAATTTGATACTGTGTCACCTCCAGCCAATAACTCAAATGACAACAGCACGCTTTGTTTCTCAACAAACAATTGTGCCTGATCACAACGACCAGCTACAAGATAATCTGAGCTCTGTCAAGAGTTTTTCAATTATTCGACCTTCGCTCGCCGCACTCTAAACACTCGGTATCGCTTCACACAAGGCTTAAATGGAACGAGACGAGAAAGCCTGCAGATAGAATGTAAAATATAAACTCGATCTAAATTCCATTGCAGTTTGAGGGAAACACTTTTAGACAGTCGATATGTTGCATTTTTCTATTCACAGTTCTGTTTAACTATATCTTAAAATCTACTTTCAGTTCTTTGATGGCTATGAACCCTCGCATTGTTTAGGTAAGTCTCTTACTAAAAGCAATAAATGCTTTTTCTCACTGATTAATTTGTTCCTTCGTTTTTGCGTTATTGTTTGTTTTGTATTTGTTTTATTTTTCCTTTGGTTTTTTCTTACAAAGTGACCATATATCTGCCTGGTGACCAAACATCGTTTAGTAGAATCTGACTCACCGACGAAGTATCTTACAAAGCTTACTGGGTAACCTACGAGGCCGGACACAATGAAGTACGAAGTTGACACGATGACTTACGAAGCTCACTCGCTGAATCACAAAAGCTTACCCCCTGACTAACAAAGCTGACACAATGAGCTACGAAGTTAACACAATGACTTACGAAGCTGACTGGCTAAATCACAAAAGCTTACCGCCTGATTAACGAATGAACTACGAATTTGAGACTTGAGAAGCGGAATTCCTGGCTTATGAAATATTAACGCTAACTTACATTGCACCTCAGGAGAGGGTCCCTTTCCCGAAGTGTGATCTGTGAGTTTCTACAATCCTTAAATGTAGTGTAGAGAAGTGATGTACCGTAGTGTTCCATATCCCAATGTCAAATTGTTCACGAGCACTCACTCACTCTATTGTTAACAAAATTTGTTTCGAATGCCTATATTTACCCGTAAAATTGATACCAGACAGTCAGACAAATAATCACGGACAAAATTTGACCTCCATCGTAGATGTAATTATTGATTTATAATAGGTTTGTCTTTAGTAATTTCTGTTAATTTCCGTTTCTAAGAGATGTCTTTGAAGGTCTATCAGACGTTGCACGCCATAACAGTTTTATCACTGACCTTATCACTTTTCAGCCTCTGGACCTTGTGGGAATTCCATCAGCTTCTATAACCTTCGATGTTATGAAATCCGAGAGGACCGCCGAACGCATGCTCAAGCAGTTGAACAGTGCAGCAAGAAGTTTGGAAGACTGGCAGCATTTCCGATTTCAGATGAGAAAACGTTAATAACTAATGCACTGGTATCAGCTGGACTGAGTGACCACTATTATATTGGTATGGTTTCCTCAGATCAGGTATATTCTCAGGGATAATTTTGGTATGGGAACTGCATTTGAAAGCAACAAATGGATTATTCTGATCTGCGTAACCTGTATCTGTAAAATGAGATCATTCCTTGGTGAATGTAAACTTAATCTATTACTGGGAGTCTATTCCTTACACAATAGCCTTGAAGTGTAGGGTTCTTATTTATTTTTAATTTTTTTTTTATTTATTTATTTATTTATTTGATTGTTGTTCACTTATACGACGGCGGCCAACATTGTGGTGGAAAAAAAACCGGGCTGAGACCACGACCATCAACAGGCTGCTGGAAGACCTTCCCAAGTACGGCCGGAGAGGAAGCCAGCATGAGTTGGACGTAAACTCACAGCGGCCGAATTAGTGGAAGGCTCCATTGCGTTGAAAGGCCATTGCGCTGTGCTGGCGAGCTAGCCCCTGGGCCAAGGAGGGCCGCCTGTTCAGGGTGTCCTCTCACTACAATCCAGGCCGCCGAGGTATATGTGAAATATTGTTGAGTTCGGCGTAAAACACCAGTCAGGAAAAATAAATAAATACATATAGTTTGGTTTAACAGGAATGGACGACCTAGACGAGGACGGGAAGTGGACATGGATTGATGGCTCTGGCGTGTTCATGACACAACCCCCATGGAAGCCCCTCCAGCCAGATTCTTCCTATACCCCAGAGTGTAAGATCTTAGAGTTTGTAAATGTAGAACATGTCAACATGGCTTAAAATCATTTTTTATAACTCTACAAGGCTGTACATATATTTATCAATTCTCCTTCTAGTGCTGTGAGTGGGTCTAAGTTTCAGTTTGTTTTATCTAGTCTAGCTTAAGCTATGAGAGGTTTGGGATAGGTTTCAACGTGTCAAGCATAAACACGGACAATTACCATAAAACCGTAACTATTGGGTAAATTGACCAAAGGCTAGATTTCACCCTCAGCAGAATGCGGATGGTCGTGGGATTCTCACTGTCTCTTCCAGGTTTTATCGATCAAAAGAACAGAAGATAATAATTGTACATATCTCTTTACATACCTCTGTACATAACAAAATTAACCTTTTTCTTTTCCCCCCAGATGGCAAGGAACTGTGTGGAGCCATTGAACGTGACACTGACAATGACTTCCTGTACAACGATGTCCCTTGCACCCTGGAGTGGTCATTTATTTGTGAATATGGTCAGTTTTAAATTTGCTAATTTTTTTTTACTTTGCATTTCTTTGGTGAAATCATTTCTCTTTATGAATGACCCCTTCCAACGGCGACATATACATTTTACAATATTTTAACACATTTATCCTAAAACCCGTTGTTTAATTTCAGATCCATGGGTGTATCAGAATTGGTGACACGGATTTATTTCTTGCACCTCAACGTCGGTGATCACTACATGTATAAATACAGTCGATATCTCATGTAAATAAATTTGAATGTTCCTTTAAAATCGGTTTCAGTATCTCCGCTTATAAATAAACGCAGTTTGCGAAGTGATGGATTTTGTCTGCATTTGCTTTCGTTTACCCCACCAACTACTGCAATACATGGATAATTCCATGGAGAAACTTAAAGCAGACGAATGTAGAAGTATTTATGTATTTGGTCTCTGTTTCTGTTTGGTCAATCTGGCGGTGCTGTGGTGTAGAGCAATCTTAAAGTAGATTATATGATCCTAATAAATATTAACGGATGTATCAGTTAATGAGCAATCCATATTTTGTTGTATTACCAACAGCTTACCATTTCCATGACATGTAGAAACAGTTCTACGATGAAATGGATTGCTACTGGGATATTATAGTAGTTGCTTTATTCTCTTTCCGTAATGTACAATTATTAAAAAAAATGTTTCTTGTTATAAACGTACTGGACATTATCGTTTTTCCAGCACATTCACCGAGTACACTGTTACCGTACATTGATGCCTAGCTGTATAGATACTGTACACTGTTGCCGTACATTGATACAAAGCCATGTAGATACTGTACACTGTTACCGTAAATTGATACCTAGCCATGTAGATACTGTACACTGTTACCATACATTGATGCCTAGTCAAATCGATACTGTACACAGTTACTGTACATTAGCACCTAGCTATGTAGATACTGTACACTGTTAACGTTTATTGATACCTTGCCATATAGAAACTGTACACTGTTACCATACATTGATACCTAGCCGTGTATATACTGTACACTGTTACCGTAGACTGATGTCTAATCATATAGATTCTGTACATTGTTACCGTACATTGATACCTAGCCATGTAGATACTATACTCTGTTACCGTACATTGAGGCCTAGTTATGTAAATACTGTAAATTGCTACCGTACACTGATGCTTATCCATGTAGATACTGTACACTGTTACCGTACATTGATGCCTTGTCATGTAGATACTGTACACTGTTACCGTACATTGATGCCTTGTCATGTAGATACTGTACACAGTTACTGTACATTGATGCCTAAGTATGTTGATACCGCACACTGTTACCTTAAACTGATGCCTATCCATGTGGATACTGTACAGTGATGCGTATCCATGAAAATACCGTACACTATTACCGTACATTGATGCCTAGCCATATAAATACTGTACACAGTTACAGTACATTGATACCCAGCCATTTAGGTGCTGTAGACAGTTACAGTACATTGATGCCTAGCCATGTAGATACTGTACACTGTTACCGTACATTGATACCAAGCCAAGTAGATACTGTACACAGTTACCGTACATTGATACCTAGCCATGTAGATACTGTACACTGTTACCGTACATTGATACCTAGCAATGTAGGTACTGTACATTGTTACCGTATATTGATGCCTAACCATGCAGATACTGTACACAGTTACTGTACAGTGATGCCTAACCATATAGATACTGTACACAGTTACTGTACATTGATGCCCTAAATATGTTGATACCGCACACTGTTACCTTAAACTGATGCCTATCCATGTGGATACTGTACAGTGATGCCTATCCATGAAAATACCGTACGTTGTTACCCTACACTAATGCCTGTCCATGCAGATTCTGTCCAAGGTAACATTACCTTGATACCTAGCCATGCAGATACTCTACTTTCTTACCGTACATTTATGCCTAGCAGTACAGATTCTATACACTCTTGCCGTACATTGGTGCTTAGCCAAATAGATACTGTATACAGTATACGCTTACTGTATATTCATGCATATACATATACTGTATACAGTAACCGCAAACCGATGCCTGTACATGTAGATACTGTACAGTGATACCTATCAATGAAGATATTGTACACTGTTACCGTACACTGATGCCTGTCCATGCAGATGGTGTCCACGGTAACCTAATTGATGTCTCTTAATGTGGACACTGTAGAAAGATACCGTACATTGATACCTAGCCACGTAGATGCTGTTGGCAGTTACCGTGCACTGATGTCTATTTATGTACATACCGTACACAGTAGATACTGTTTACACTTACGGTGAATGATTCCTATCCATTTAGATACTGTAGACACTTACTGTGTATGAATCCTGTCTTTATAGATACTGTATACACTTACCGTGAATGACGCCTATCTGTATAGATACTGTAAACACTTGCCGTGAATGATGTCTGTCTTAACATATACTGTATACACTTACCGTACATTGATGCTTGCCCGTGCAGATACTGTACACATCTATCTATACTGACGCCATCTATGTCATCTACTGACAACAATCCATTTCACATTGTAATGTAATTGTTTGTATAACGATGCCACTACATGTAGCTATTGATAAATCCTAGATAGGACTGGGATGAAATATGTAAAGAGGTAATACCAATTATGCGACTTTAGTTCATATGTGTACCTGTATATACTTGTATATGCATAGAAGAAATCCAAATTCCCAATATAACAGAAGTTAAAACCTTTAAAGGAAAAGACCTCCAAAAATCGAAGCAGGCATCACTAAATAGACCACTTAAAATATATATACGATATACGATCGCTACATATATACGATCGCTACATATTCAACGACAGGTAAAACAAATTATGTCAGACAGCAGCATTAAGTCTCGGCCCAAACCGCATTCATCTCCCCGGTAGACCTTAGGCCTACTTAGACTAGCCGCTGAAATTATACAAATACATTTTTGTCGTTCAGGTTAGCGTTTAGTCAGTATGCGGTTGCTAAATAACAAATATCAGAGTCAGTAACTAATTCATTAGGGAAATAGAAGGTTTATGGAAATGAGAAGACGTCATCTCATCGGGCAGAATTGCGGAATGTAACCGCGCGGTCCACATAAGACCCACATTAGAAGCAGTTATTCCCCGTAACTCTCCCAATGTAACCCTCTGTTAGTCGATACAGAGGGTTACATTCCGCAACTACATTAATTAAATGTTCTGATGTATTTTTTCTCTGAATTTATTAGAACTGAAGAATTTAAATGTTTCCCTTTGTCTTTCTCGCAGACACGGGACGTTTTTTTTCTGTTTTCTTTTATAGTATCCACTAAAATTATTGAAACCCCGTGTTTAAGCCGAGGTGTTTTCTCTGACGTCCGCGATAACTAGGTCAGCGCTGCTCTCATCTTCGAAGCCACCCCTACAAAACTGAAGAATAAAATTCAGCAACAGTCGAATGCCTGGAGCAGCCTCAGTGGTGTGCAGTTTTTTTCTCATTTTTGTCACAGTTGAGCATGAGTCCAATTATACAACAATCCTATTGTAATTTTGTAAACATTTACCAGGGTTCAGAATCAGCAGCACAACCCCTCCTAAAGCTAAGACCTGAACAACCACATGTATGCATAAACATCATTTTCTGGGTTTGTCTCATTTTAGCCACACATTGTAAGTGGAGGATATCACATAGATACAGGCACACAGACATAGATAACAAGATATCACATAGACACAGACACACAAACATAGATAACAAGATATCACATAGGCACAGGCACACAAACATAGATAACAAGATATCACATAGACACAGGCACACAAACATAGATAACAACATATCACATAGACACTGGCACACAAACATAGATAACAAGATATCACATAGACACAGGCACACAAACATACATAAGATATCACATAGACACAGACACACAAACATAGATAACAAGATATCACATAGACACAGACACACAAACATAGATAACAAGATACCACATAGACAAAGACACACAAACATAGATAACAAGATATCACATAGACACATACACACAAACATAGATAACAAGATAGCTCACAGACAAAGACACACAAACACAGATAACAAGATATCACACAGACACATACACACAAACATAGATAACAAGATATCACATAGACACAGGCACACAAACATAGATAACAAGATATCTCACAGACAAAGACACACATAGATAACAAGATATCACACAGACACAGGCAGACCAAC
The DNA here is from genome assembly GCF_032854445.1 of Liolophura sinensis. Lineage (NCBI taxonomy): Eukaryota > Metazoa > Mollusca > Polyplacophora > Chitonida > Chitonidae > Liolophura > Liolophura sinensis. Next base: position 27,261,667 of record NC_088303.1, read on the forward strand.
GCAGATAACAAGCTATCACATAGACATTGACACACAAACATAAATAACAACATATCACATAGACACAGGCACACAAACATAGATAACAAGATATCACATAGATACAGACACACGAACATAGATAACAAGATATCACATAGATACAGGAGGATAAAAGGTATGTAAGAGCAAGAAAAACACTATTAAGAGGGAAATTATTGCTGAGAAGGGGCGACCAATAGATCATATTAAACGAAGTTACATAAATCCTGTAAATATCTAGAGCGTAAATATCTGAAAACAGATTTCAAGGAAGGGTTAAACATGTGTCACATAAACCTGAAGCATGCTGATGGGTCTATGTAAGTATGAATGAACTGGAAAGCAACCCGAGATCAGTCGATGAACAAGTACATCGGCCCGCCTAGTCGGAAGGCGCCTGATCACCTGGAAGGTCACACGAGGAAACACCAGATGAAAAAAAAAATTCCCTTTCGTATTATCATCTCAGACAGTCTGCCATAAACTAATGAAAAGACTTTTTATTTGGCACATCACTTCTGACATAGAAAGAGGCATAACCTGAGTGGCGTCTTGCATTAACAGCTATGGCTTATCGTGTTCATTACCAAGAACACCAATATGAGACTGCAGCCACTCAAAGAATACAGAGACCTCTTCGCTAATCAGGAAAGTATACAAATGTAATATGCTTGGCGTTCCTCAGTCTTAGCCCAGTGTAATCTGGAAACTACAGCAGAACAGGTTTATTGGGGTTGAAATAAGAAACGAAAGTTCTAGGTCCACCTCAGGGTATCATCCGCCAGCTAAGAAACTGGCTTCTGACACTCAAGCTAGTTTCGATAAATGCTCCCTTGCCGAACTCTATCGGACATATGTTATCGTCGAAGCTGAAAAAACGTCATATAATGTAATAAGAATGACCCCAAAATATAAATACACATTGTTGGTGAACAATTTGAAGATATTGATTGAAGTATTAAGAGTGTTTAATGTAATTCAAAGATATATCAGGATGAGATTTTTTCGAGTCTCTACGGTACACCCCTCAAAAACATTTAAATTAAACGCCTTGTTAAGTTGAGAGCCATGATTTTAAAAAAGGCAATTTTTTTCAGTTCAAAACCTTATTTAGGTTACTATTCTTGAGACGTGGCTTATTTTATAGAACTAGTCAAATTTCTGATTGTAAGCAGCTGCGTGAAACTTTGCAGCGCGATACATCAAAAAAAATATAGGTATTCCATGTATATTATCTGCGCTCAAGTATTAGCAGATCTGTGCAAAATCATGTTCAAAAATAGTCAAAAATAGTCATAGAGCCCACTCCTTTATATTCCCCATATGTTATATAGATGACATCCTGGCGGCACATAATCACTATGTAATTGAAGCAATGAAGGAAATCCCAATGGAGAGGTCAATATTTTTTTTATTCCTAACTATCTAATCTGACGACCGGCCCCGCTGGCAGTTGGTACAGCGTCCGCTTCGAGAGAGGTAGATCCAGGGTCAATCCTGGGTCGAGTCACACCTAAGACTTTAAAAGAGGAAGTTGTGACTTCCTGGCATGGTGTTCAGCATGAAGGGAATAGTGCAACTACTGGTTGAGCCGTATCAGTATAATGGCTCGGGCGGGGCAGATTTCTTTCTTTCGGTAAGGCGTCTCAGTGAAGCAGCACTAGATAAAAGAGCGGAGGAAATCCGTCCTGCAACAAGGAGGCACATTAGATGCATTCTGAGGGTTCCTTCGTTGTCATATGACTGAAAAATTGTTAAGTGTGGCGATAATCTGACGTAATTATGCTGACCGGGAACTGGAATATATGAGTAAAATGGCGTCAGTGTCCTGCTGTCGGACGTTTGACAGGTCCTCATTCACTCGAATTAATGGAGACTAGTAATTCCCTAGACAGCACAACTTTTCTGGACTTGCATTTTGATATCTAGAGCTTCCTCTCGCTTAAATTGCATGAGAAGAAATATGCCTTTATTTTCAATATTGTTAACTTATCCATGGTAGTATCTCAGAAACTCCAGACTATTGTGTAGACCCGCATGTATCTCCACTGATTGGGTGTGCATCGACGATTACAAATTTTCTTGGATAAAGCAGATATTGTGTACAAAACCAATATGGACAGATCGAAGTTTAAAGAATGTGATTAAATCCAAATCCCAAACATTATAAAGACAAGCAACAGAATCAGCCTTACTTCGCGATTTCAGTGCTACAAATTGTAGCAAACTGTTCAAAAACTCTTACTTACTCCAGACCTCACTACTCTGCAGTTTTTGTTGAAGATTTGTCTTCCACATAAATAGCATACATACCTCAATTCGCCTATGGAGCTGACCCCCTCGTGCCGTTGGAGCGCTACTTGAAACACCAGTCAATGAATCCTTTAATTAATTTATGGAATTTCCTTATTGAGAAAAGCACAAGGGATCTCCTTTATTTGGGGCCTTCGTGGCATAACGGTTAGCGAGGTAGCGTAGCGCAATTACCCAGGAGCCTCTTATGCTAAAAGCTCACGTCCAGTTCAAGCTGGCTTCCTCTTCAGGCGTACGTCGGAAGTTTTGCCAGTGGATGATTTTTCTTCCGGCCTTTGCCCAGTTTCCTCTTACCATAATGATGTGTGCCGTAAGTGTAAGTGAAATATTCTTAAGTACGGCGTAAAATACCAAATAAAAAATAGCTAAATAACTTCGGACATTAAATTAAATGACCATATCCGTCCAAAAAAATTATAGTCGCAAACATATAAGGATAAGAGGCTGGATCGGTTTGAAAGAAATATATGATTTTGACCAGTAAGAGTCTACATGAATAGGGGTGGCCTGCCATGCAGGGATCAACGTATTTGTGAATGACACCGGCCTGATCTGTCCTGTTCCCTAGCTCTAAACTCTCTGTTTTGAGCACCAAGCATTTTTAAAGTCTTTTGTATTTATTGTACGTATCAACCCTATCCAGCTATCGTGTATAGCTAAACCAAGATCTAAACTGGCAGCTGAAAGTTTGTAATTCTGAAAGACGAATTGTCTTTTTCGCTCAAATACGGTTAGAACTCAGGCATGAACTGACTATTATTATTTTGACTTCTTTTGATGAGGTATTTACACTTTCTTTCGGTGATTTCAAGATGAACTTTATGCTATACAAATGTTCTTTGTAAATAATATGAAACTGAAAGATATAATCATTTTAACTAACGACAAAAGTAAAGAAAAAAGCTGAAGCTGCCTACCATTAGAATTTTTAGTTTCGTATGTCCAGCTCTGATTTACCATACTTAGTTTCATTTGTTTATGTACTTTATTTATTTGTACAGAGGAAAATACTTTGCACAAGTAGGTCCAAGCCTACCTAGGCCATATGATGGAAATGATGAAAATCCCCACCGAAATTATTTTCTTTGTCACTGTACTCTTAACTCAGTAATCTCCCTGATCTCCATGATGCACATGAACGCTTGTTAATAAACCCAGTACATTCGTCTTCCTATTCAGGTGTCTTAATTCGTGCATACCAATTAAAGCACATGATTGACAGTACGTAAGTCCTGTTCATAATTCTTAGTTAGTTTAGTTAGTGTCGTGAAACACTCTTGAATACGACATGAAACCCTAACCAAATGAACATGTTATTCCCAAGACAATTTGTGGTGCGACCCTCATAGTACGGGTGAAAACTAAACAAAACGTTACTGAATTTAAATAAATTAAATGTCGAACTTGGGTAATCCTTCAACGCAGATGAATGATCAGTCATTTTATGAAGTTTTATAATATTATTCGTGAATTTAATGAATTGGTATCAGCATCAGTTACCGCCCTTTTTCCAACGATATCAGATGAGATCCCAGAATGTCCTGTAAGAAACAACTGCAATCCAAATTATATGTACGACTGCTTTATTTTTCAGTAACAATGTATGATAGCATAACTACGCTCCAGAGACAGTCAGAGTGAACAGAATCAAAGATAGAATGAAAAAGCAGAGCTACAATAATAGGCGAGTTAAACCTGCACCACCAATGGACTAAATTAGTGAAGGATATTGCTGTCGCATTACAGCTCTGGGAACTTGGCAATATGTTATAGCCACAAACATGCAGGATTTGTCAGATATTACATTACAATAGCATATGACACACAAACACAAATATGACACACAAACATTCAGTGTCAACTATTTAGCATCCTACAAAAATAGTGTACGACTGCATGTCGTGCTATTTTTGTGCCCAGTTCATCCAGTTTTAATAATCAGTTGTAACAATTTGGACAAAAACAAGTGTTCTTTTTGGGTGATATTTCCAGGCTTCTAGGATTAACGAAACAAGCTGTGCCAATCTTTATAACAATGTTATTTTCTGACAGGACTATATTCTGATAAGGTGTAAATGTGCAAATTTGTGTAATACAGTTATAAGTTTTCAAACAAACTGCACTGTAAAACAAGCAAGCTAACTAAACGACATAAATACTATAATATTTATTAGCTCTTATTTATGCTTTTGGACCCAACAACAAAGCTAAAGTTTGTTTTGATTTAACACCAAAACAGTAGTGCAATGCTATAGTTTTACAACAGCAGTTAGCTAACATACAGAGAAGAAACGATGCTTGTTGATGAATTTGTCATCCTGTGCCAGTCTTCGCTGAGCCTTTCTCTATCATTGACCAACTGGTGGTGATTGCTGACAATCTCCTCTTTGTATTGCTGATTCTAGTACTTCTTGCTGCTTTCTGCTGTTTCTTCTTCAGTTGTGCTGTTTTGCTCTTTCTTCAAGAGTGAGATTATTCGTAGTCTTATCACTGGAATCCTTGTTGCAATAAGCAAAGGGTCGACGATCGAGTTAATCAAATAGATGAAAATCAGACAGCGTCTGATTCTCCACATGTCCACAAAAGTTAGTTTCAGAAAGCCAAAGTTGTTGAGGATTGCAAAGAGGGGACCTGGGATAAATAAGCACAGAACAGAGAGGTGAACGCAGAAAAACGTTATTGCAACAGAAATAGACTCTTTCCTATTGGCTCCTCTGTTTTTTCGGATCGGTTTTGGTCGTAATTTCACCAGTCCGAAGAGTAACCCATAACAGCAAAATGTAATTACACCGATGCCAAGGACCACACAGAAGCGGGTGGTGTTCAAGTTTTGGTGTCCCTCAGCTAGTCGGTAGCAAACGCCGGGCTGGTCGCCATTTTCTTCAGTGCTGAAGAAAACTGGGATTACTAGTGCCACAGACACGACCCAAGTCATGGCCACGATGGACAATGATACATGCTTGGTGTAAGCGTTAACGCGATAATGGAACGGGGCCATAATAGCATACAGTCTGTCAATTGCTAGTACAAGAGAGGACAAGATTTGCACATACTGAGTCATTGGCTCAAAGATCGCTTTCATTCCATCTAAGCAAGCACGATGATAATTATTAGGCATTCCAAAGGCTACCGCTGAATAAAGTACCGCAGTGAAACTGTAACTTAGAGGAAATAACACATCTACCAACAAAGCGTTAATTAACAACACCTTAGGCTTCAGAGCTCGAGTAGGAATTTTAAGAATAGCGCTCAAAACCAGCCAGTTACAAGCCAAACTTGTAAATGCCACTATAGGACCAGTCATCACAAGAAACACGTTGGGTAAGTCGAACAAAAGCTGGACGACAGTCAGTGTTGCCCTTGGAAATAAAACTGTACTGTTTAAGAAGAAGCTTGTGTTTTCCATGTCAAAGTTACTGAGATTCGTTTCATTTCCACCATCTGTTGAGAGGCTGATATTCTGAAACTGGTCCATTGCCTTGCTGAACAAGTGTTGCTGCAAGAGTCTTTGCGTGATTAAACCTGAAACACAAAAATCTTAAGAAAAATATCGTATTTTGAGCATGTAAGATCGTTTTCTTTGTTTAAAACAATCATATTTTTTAATGTTATAATCGGCCTTTGTAGAATTATGACCAGTCAAAAAAGTCCTCTGACAGGTCATACCCAAGGTATGCTCATGTCGTAACCTTTATAGAGAAGAACAGACTGGACTACCATTGGCTAAAAACTAGTGCTGTTGCACTAAAACTTCATGTAACACCGTCACGAAAGATCAACCATGCTACGTATTATTTCAAGTATGAAAATAAATGCGGCTGAGCGGGCACAAAAGAGCATTCATTGACGCTAATTGTGATGTAACATTGTTTTTTGTATCATTTGTTAGAAATGACACAGAGCGATTCTTGAAAAATAATCGACAGTTGTTACATTACCACAAACGCGCTTAAGTACATGTTAATAGAGGAACAGTTGATTTTGAAACAGAATGGGCACGGCGCTTCTCGTCGTTTCTCCACAACTTAATCCCCTGTGTATTGGAGGGCGATATTTGACGGCTCTCCCATAACTGACATGGCATATTACCGCTCCTGCAGGATTTGACATCTTGTATGCTTTGTGTATTAGTGTAAATCCTCCGCTACCAACCGGCCATTTTAGTGTACGGTCCTTGCTTGGTATTAAAATAATGGAAATTGTCTAAGCTTTTGAGGAATGTTATGGACAAACATTTGATATCTTTGGCAAGAGAACACAAGGTGTCAGTTAATAACAAACCCGAGCGTGAAGTCCCCTTGCTTGGTACCGCTCCCAGCTGCTGTAGGAAGGTCCACATTTTGATAGCCGGTCAACTTACAGGTTGGCACCAATAATTACCGTAAGCGGAATGTTTGAGGCTGAGTTACAGCACTAAACATGAATTGCCATTGTCGCTTATGGAAAATTAATAGAGGTATTAATTACTCAACCCACCAAAAATCTTCTGATATGTTGAGAAATTTTCGTTGAATTTTGGGTACACCTCGTCACTTTATATAGGACATTTTCTGATGCGTGCAAGGACTGCTTTCGCCTAGCCACAACTGTTGAGTTTGATAGTGGTGTGACATGAGAAACCTTAGCTCTGTCCCTAACTGATCAACATTACAGTGAATGCAATGGTCACCTTTGCAAGAGCCCATGCGGACAATAACCCTAAAATATAATAAGTATGACACAATTAGATAACAAAGATGCTTCGTCCGACTGAAACGCAACCTAAAAATGCAGCTTAAAATGGAATACAAATTATAATACATATACAGGTAAATTAAAATAAATTAATAGCTAATTATAACAGAGAAATGATACGAAAATAATATCGTATCATTACTCTTTGTAAATCAAAGCTTTGTTAAAACCGACAACTGGTTACGATGCAAAGGTATTTAACATAGTAATATTATTTCTGAATTTGTTAAAGCGAGGTTGTCCGATAAAGGTTTGAAAACTGAAACCCCACAGTATGATAGAATTCGCTGAATACCGCTTATGTGCAAAATTCCAGCTTTAAGCTATGTCTCATATTCGTGTGGTAAGGCCCCAAACTTTCAACATTCGGGCCGAATTTTCCAGGTGACAGCGTGTTTGCTTACAAACGACCAGCCCCCGACCGCTACCGATGATAGATTCGGGTCCATTCGGAAATTCGTCATGTGACGCAATAGTTGTCAATCAAAGTGCCTGTAGACGAGAAGTGTTACAGGAGAGAAAAGACGAGTGAGTCTGAGAATAAAAACCGACAAAGGGCATCTTGCTGCCTCGCTACCTCGACCTTTCTAATACAGGGCGAGGCAGCGAGGTAGCGAGGCAGCGGAGCGAGATTGCTAGGTAACGAGGCAGCGAGGTAACGAAGCAGCGACGTAGCGACGTAGCGAGGTAGCGAGGTAAGTCATCTGACGTAAATTCCACTTACAAAGAGAACTGTGTAAATGATCATTCAGCGAATCAGCTTTGAAACATTTTACTGAATCCTTTACATTTACTAGACTTACTGAAAATACAGTCGAACCTTGTTTCAACCTATTTATTTCTGGGTATGTGGTTTTATCAATTAAGAGAATTTAATAACCTGATTTTCCCGAAAACTCATTTACATATACATCTATTGTTTACGAACAAAGGAAAAATCTTAATGTGAATATCGAATTATGAATAAAAATCTTAAACGTGTCTCGACATAGTCGTCATCTTGTTCGGCTGAGGTTTTGGGCAGCACAACTGTATCAACCTGAATTAATAGTTGGTCATATTTTACCTATTTAAAACAAATTTTGGCAGAGCTGAATATCTACAGAGTACGATTGTAAGTGCACATAATTTTTAAGCATTTTTGTATATACAAAGCCACTTATTTCTGCATTGGAATGTTAATTCTGTTTTAATTTTTTCCTTTACTCATAACTGCTTGCATTGGATTTTTTTGTTTTATCTGTTGCAGTCCTTATTCCACGTAATCATCTTACTTGTATTTTAAAATATTTTTATATACTTATTTGTCTACATACTATTAGTATGTGATACCAGACCATAACGCGGGCCTCTGTCTGTTAAATGTGGATCTCATATTCCTGTAAAACAAAGTAGTTCTTGGCTTTCGTAATGATAAAGATCTTTCTAAAATAGAGATACAGTCTCAACATGAGCGGTAGGTGTATTCACAGTCCAATCCGCTAATACTAATGATGTCATACTCAAATACACATAAAATAAATATCTTATAATTCACAGATTAAAGTCTGTTTTTGTGGTGCCATTACTGGCAGCACACTCAAGTAAGATAAACGGTGTATACCTTTACATACCTGCTAAGCAGCTGTCTGGCTCTCGCTGATATGGTTGGCGGGTTTGTTCCTGAATATTGAGGATATTTACTTTATATACTGTACTGGTTTTGCACAGCACTCTATCGTCTTCACAATGAGAATAAACGTCTTTAATTTGTTTATCCTGGACGTCGCTCTTCAAACTGTGATCAAAAAAGGCTGAGCTGTAGTTGAAAGGCTAGGTTTCTTGAACAGAAAGTTGTCTACGTCGCGCTGTAGGTAATGAACGGTAATGGAAAGAACCATTCTTTGATCCCAGTAATTCCTCTTACACGGCTAATTGCATGTGTAGCATGAGCTCTTTATGACGCTCAACCTGTAGTGTTACGAAGTGTTAATGATGTATGTTTTCAGTTAATTAGGAAATAAGATGCCCATTAGTGTGAATGAGTGATCATGTTCGTATGCGAGAATCCATACCATTTAGGTATGGATGATAAATATGAACGTTCGTCTTTCAACCATGACAACAGTGCTCAAGAAATGAAGACACCGAGATCAGTGAAATTCGCGTGCTGGGGATTCGGGACACTAAATATAAACTGCTCCCAATGAGTTCTCATGCTAAGCTGACTTTTGCATGTGATAAACGTCCTTCACTGTTTCATTTTTTATAAAGGATTATGCAATATTAGAGATTCGTCTATACAACGTTTGGTGGATTTACATGAGCGGTTTTTGTGACGCTTTTTTTCCAAATCTTTTTTCATACATGGATGATTTTATACATGTGCAGGGGCGTAGCGTGGATCTTCACCGAGAGGGTTGAGGGGAGGTTGCGGATTTGACAAGAGCGGAACGACTATCACAGTCCATTAGGCGAGGGTCCAGGGGCCGCCTAGGCCCCGGAAGCTCCGGGTTATTAGATTGCCGGAGAGAGAATCTGAGTGATTTAAAAGCGTTTCGAATGCAGATTAAGCCAATGTGTACACATTCATTTTCACATTATAAAAAAAAAATCAAAACAACTCAAGTTCAGCTTAGGTGGGGGTGAAAACGGGCTGTCCCTGAATATATAGTATTTATTGTTATGGGTTCCAGAGTTACACACAGTGTACAAGTAAAACTGCGGCATCTGTCTTGTCCACCAGACGGAAATGGCCCCTGCTGCCTGCGCGCTACGATTCAAGAGAGGTAATTCTGTAAACCACGCCGTCTTCCACCGGGAACAAAATGGAATGGTTCACATAACAGAACATGTCTAAATAGGCCTATATACTATTTAGTAAATTGGTACGAAATTGAAATATTGGTCTATATAGGCTACTGCAAATATCTGTGGAAAGAATTTTAATAGCTAGATAAGAAATATATGCTAAAATATTTTTTCGTCCACCTGGGCGGAACATTTTTGCCTCGCGGGATGGGGGGGGGGGGGGGTGTCCGCACATCCCGCACCCCTCCCCCCGCCCCCCAGCCTACGCCCCTGATGTGTGAATAAATAAAGGTCTGACAATATTATAAGGAAAGAGTAGCTAGTAGTTCATGCGCTGAGATACCTGTATGTTGCTAATACATATATATCTGGCTGCTATATCTCAGCAAAATGAGTGCATGTATTTCTATGAACTACGGAACCGCGTAAGGAACATAGTTTTATTCTTTCCTTTTTTTTTGGCCGTCAAAAAGAAACTAAAAGTTTTTTATCGGGAGATAGTACTGCATTCCCCCGTGCTAGTGATCCAGAATGAAATGCCGTTATTTAGAAGGCAACATGCCCATTGGTGGGAAAATTGGGGGAAATTACTTTATTTCTACACGCCGTAGATTCTAGGCTAGCCATTGGTTGAGAACAGCCACGTGCAGTTGGGTGAATGTCCATTCCACACTCCACTCGGGTGACCCCATCAAACGTAACTGTGAAGCCATTTCCAATTTAGTCACAATGATTTCCAAATGTAGACGAAAATAAGGTGTCTGCAAGTCGGAAATATCATCAAAAGCAGGTAAAATATCCCAGTATTTAGTAGAATACTTAATGTTCAGTACACTAGAGGAATCTTACAGTATTTTAAACTTCAGCTAAAGCAAGTAAAATGGCAAGATGAGGTATATACATTGTATAGTAAGGATGTAGATGCGCTCGACTTGTACAAAATGAGAGATATAAGCTATAATTAAGGAAATACACCACATTTAGCATATTCAGAACGACCTTATAATGTTTGTGGATTGTCATTATAGAATAAATATGAATAACAACTTTATGAATGTTGATCAGACGCGGTATTCTGATTACACGAGGCGCACACACAACTGGTGGTGAGTCTCTCAGTGACTCTCAGTGACTCTCAGTGACTCACCGGCACAAACGGTGTTTGAAAAAACAGTTGTGATTGCAGACTAACACGGGCATAAGTTTTCTAAGTTTGGGTAAAGTGATTTCTAAATAACAGCATTTCTGATTGGATCACTAACACGGGTAAAAGTATTACTTTGCAAAACATTTTAGTAAATAAATTCTCTTGTTTTTCAGCTGTTAAAGAAAAGAGAATAAAGAAAATAATTCAGCTAACTCGGGGCAACGTAATTTCCCCCGACTTAAAGCTATGTTCCTTCCGCGGTTCCGCAGTATACTGAAAAAGATTTAAAACTATAAAATGCTTTGTGAGCTTTAACGTTTATGAAAAGATTACCTTGTTTTGAAAGGATTAAACGATCACTGTTGAAGACGTTCGATGCAGGTGTGATTTGCATATCTGTAGGTAGCTTGTGGAAAAGTTCGTCAGTAGGTTGGTGGTTTAAGCCGTGCAGTCTCGCCTTAATATTACCCCTTCTTGTGTCGAACAGATTGTTTTTACAAAAACCATAGCTAATATTTATTTATTTATTTATTTATTTGATTGGTGTTTTACGCCGTACTCAAGAATATTTCACTTATACGACAGCGACCAGCATTATGGTGGGTGGAAACCTGGCAGAGCCCGGGGAAAACCCACGACCATCCGCAGGTTGCTGTCAGACCTTCCCACGTACGGGCTGGACGAACTCACAGCGACCGCATTGGTGAGAGACTCCTGGGTCATTACGCTGCGATAACGCGCTAACCAACTCCATAGCTAATAGTGTCGGCTTTAAGAAGAAAATACAAACATCTATAGAGTACTCTCTCCCCTAAAAGAGCATGTAAGTGACAGAATCAGCAAAATTAACTACTGTAGACTCCGAAATGGCATGTATCAATGTATTTGAAACTTCAGCGCACCTGTTATTGGTCTATTCAATTTACCAACAGTCAAGAACACGTATTCTCGAAAATATTGCAGCGACTGGGTGCAGGAGGACATATTACTGATATTGTTCTCTTGTACGGTGATACCAGAGTCAGTTTAACAAAACAATATGCAGATTGCCAAACGTGTCTGTAATTTATTGAAAGACACAAAGTGACTGTAACGTATACTTCTCTGCATCACCCTACCTGTATATGCATGTTCAATATTTTACCCCATGTTTATTGTACCTCCATAATCTTCAATTTATTATTATTATATCAATTATCCTCATAATTATTAATATTTTTATTATTATATCATTTTAATGCTAATTCCCTGAATATAGACATATACACAATGTATTTAAATACTGTAGTTGTGAGTGTAATGACAACTCTTCATACTGGAATACTCAAGCATTGTTTTTGTTATAACGAAGTCTATTTGCCAAATTAACAAGATTCAACGCACATTTACAATTGCATGAACCAAATGCCTTTGATATGTCCAAAAACAAAAACACATCATACAGTTGGTCTTAAAGATGAGAAGCCGTAAACCATACTACACGTAAAAGGGTGTGAAGTTTAGAATGTATATATAATTTTAAAATTTGATTACTGTTTACTATAATCAAGAATGTGTCACTGATAGGATGCCGCCCTTGGCCGTCGTAAAATAACGACCTAATGCAAGTCAGTGGCGAACTTGTCCACATGTGGCATACATCGTATTGGGGGAAGGTAAGCGATGTCCAGAGCACTTCATTTAGACTGCTCAAGAGAGCGGCGTAAATCACTTCTTTCGACTGTGGCAAACGCATATATATGAATTTTAAAAATCCCTTGTCTGATTTAACCCACGTCTTGTATAGCCTTGCCATGTAAACCATTGATTCGATCTCAATAGTTCATAGAAGATGGAGCAAGTAGCCCGAGTGTTGTATCATTACACAATTACGATCAAAGCTAAGCGTAATTTCTTAAAGCTGGAGAAAACATAAAAATACAAAAAAAGTCATATGAAACAGTGCGAAAAGTTAGTTGTAAATGTGGTCTTCAACATTTTTTCCCAATTCTTAAGGAGATAAAGACACTTGAAATCATTTTTGTATGGTGGGTATGTGAAACCATATCTTGGCATGTATTGTCTTTGTGTAATAAAATTATAAATGAGGATGTAACACCTGCTTAAGAAATATATTTGCACTAAAATTTGGTCTTTTTCAGCTGAGAAATGTGTCCTGGACTTTGATCATATTTATATTATGAAATACTCATAAATATTATCAAAATTTAAATTAAACGCATGTGTTTGGATATACATAACAAATTTTCATTCAAATATTTTTTTAGACATGCATCAACTCCTTATTTAGAACCTTATTATCCAACGAAGGTAGACACCAAATTGTGGTCCCAAGTACCCACCATACAAACATATTTTCAACTATCCTTTTCTCTTGAAATAAGGTATTGAAAAAAATGTTAAAAACCATATTTGCAAATAAAATTCATAATATTTAATGGGGTTTGTTGACCTTTAAGATTCAGCTTCTCATACTGATTAGCTCTGCACAGCTAATCCTCAAAGGGTTAACATCTTTGATGTCCTCGTTACCTCACTCTGCCATCATCAAACCATTCTTCGTTCTCGCAAATGCCATTGCAAATTGACAATGTAAAGATCTATGACACTTTATGACGTCACTGTTCCTGAACGGATTTACAACTGAAATCTGGCCCTGGGATCACGAGGCAATCTTAGACTCCAGACAAAATTTCTGATAACTTTAAAGTTGTTATTTCTTATTTAACAAGGTCAAAATATTGCTTGATAACTTAAATTCTAGGTAAGTTATTGTTCAACAAATTACAGGTAAGATAGATGCAAGGAACATATCAAGTTCAATGACTGAAATTTTGTCCAAAGTTAAACATCTCTTCGTGATCCCGGGGTGTGGCTACTGGATCACGTTACGATGTTTAAGTCAAAATTTCATATCAGATTAAAACTGTTGTTTCTTATGTTAAAAAGTCAAAATTGTGCTTGACAACATAAATTCTGGGTCGGTCGTTGTACAACAAATTTCAGCTAAAATAACCGAAAGAAACATTCAAAATTTAATGACTGAAGTTTTGACTTTAATCTAAGATCCCGGAGCCTGGTCTTCCACTATTAATAACCATCTACACCCACCCAACCAAAGCTCTTGAATGTTGGACAGCAATGTTTTATGAAATTCCAGACAATGATGTGCGCATGACACGAAACTAGTAGGACGTGGGTACAGAGGCAGACATGAATGAGGGTAATGATATGTCCACCAGACATAAATTATCCAACAATGAGCAAAATTGTGAGTGCTTTAAATAGCAAGATAAACAATTAATTCCAGAAATACTTTTTAATTAACAAATTTTAAAAGTATGAACATAAAACCCCTGATAAGTACTAAATTACCGCAGTATCAATGAAAAAACTTCGACGATTGCTGCTGGTCACAAACCCTTGTTTTGCTTTTTAAATGTTAGACTTTATAGACCCAAGCTTGCTTTCTGGTAAAGTTATACCTAACACCTGTGACTGAACACTTTGTTTACGTACTTCTTAGAACCCTGGATTTGCACAAAAGAACAGGTACTACTGGAATACTAGCCTAGAATTATTTGTGTAAATGACAAAGTTCTCTGTATTGATAAATGTGATATAGATTAATATGCCCATGTATGGTTTATCTAAACCTCTAACAAGTATTGAAGAAAATCTTCACCCTTTTTCTTCACAAGTCTTAAAACTGATGCCCATATGCCCATATAGGGGCAAAACGATTTTGATATTATCTGATCCAAAGCTTTGGTTGATTCTTCTTACCCCCTTAAATAATGCGGTCGTTGTGAGTTCAAGTCCAGCTCATGTTGGCTTACTCTCCAGCCGTAAGCGAGGCCTTTCAGCAACCTCCGGATGGTCGTTGGTTTTCCCCTTCCCCCATAATGCTGTCCGCCATCGTATAAGTGACATATTCTTGAGTACGGCGTGAAATACCAATCAAATAAATAAATAAATAAATAAACGTAAGATCTGTTATATCGAGAATGTTGGCAATACTCAGAAAGAATACGGACAAACTTTCGTTATTGTGTTTCAATGCGTGTATATTACTGCACATTCACTACTAACTGGCACATTAATATGACGTTAATAATTAAAGAATAAATTCTGCCTGACTATCAGCTGACACTGCTCCAGATAAGTTTTAAACCGAGTGAATAAATGACTTTTAAAACCGATTCAAGTCTCGTTTTAAATGTTGATAAGACTCCGAATCCAGAAACACTGCAATACCTTAGCGTTTATGAACCATCTGAAACATATGAAGTCCCGAATTCGTGAGTCGGCTATTCACCATTTATAGTCAACTTTTCACTTGCGCTCCTCAACTTGTCTTAAACTTTCCGTTTAATCTTCCATTTTAGGATTTTTCTATGTATTCCTTGAACTAATCTTCCAAATTATGTGCCTTGAAAATACTTGAAAATCTTTTGATCTTGTTTTATTTGGGGGGGGCTGTGGGTTTTTTGGGGTTTTTTTTTTTTCTTTTTTTTTTTTTGGTTTTTTTTTTCCTTTCTTTTTGAAGGGTTGGGGGTGGGGCGTTTATTTTGTCATTATAAGAGCAAAGACTGTTCAGTTGAACTACTCCAGACGGGAATTCCTCGTACATTCTACCACATCTCCTTGTATTGTAATTTCACTTTTTAAACCTGAGGCCACATCTCCCAGAAGCCTTGCTTTCTCCAAATAAAGCATTTATTTTTATAACTGTGGGCCTGTGAAAATTTAAACACAAATGGACAGAGTGGGGTGAGTGACATGGGACTCCTGCCACAAAGAGCCAACACAGCAGTTCTCTGTGTACTGTGTTCATTGACCATAGGGATAACCACCTCATTACAACAGACACCCGAGAAGACATTCTTCTACAATATTACGCCCCAAATTGGGCAAAATGTCCAAGGGAGACTGAGAGAAAATATATTCCCATTAGTCGTGGTACCCACATGGGTTTGTCCTTGTTCTCTAACTTGTGTCGGCTCTCTTCTGTCGTACGTGGAAAGGTCTGAACGGTGTCCTTCCCTCATATAATATTCTTGAGCAATGCGTAAAAGACCAATAAAAAAATAAATTAAAATAAATAAATTATCCCCTACTTATTATTTGTGACGTCTGTCTTTGTTCTTTTCTTTCTGTTGCACAGCAACTTCATGTTTAATGAAAAGTCTAATTTAATTTCATCCTTATGTAGAAACCTCATTGAGATACTACAGCTGGTGTCATCCAGATGTTTAAATGGTTGTAACTTATACAGCCCCTGACACCATGGCTTAGGCAGAGTGAGGTACAAAGCATACAGTGTTGTTAATAGTGATTTGTCAGAAAACATGCCTCCCTTGACTTTTCGTGTTTCCAGATAGTTATCCGCACATTTATTAATTATTCTCAATATTAAGCTACATCTGATAAGCTTAGATAATTGTATTCAATTCTGAACCAAATATAACGGTCCATTAGACAGCAGCTGATATAACACCTGCCTGAAGCTTTTGTGTTATACAGGGATCATGAGGGAGGGCATTAGCTGTCTAAACAGCTGGGCCAACCAATATAAATCAGTTTGACACGCATGTAATTATGTTTCTGTTTCTCCCGATGGCATATCCAGATAGGAGGGCTTACAGTCTGGAACACACTGATTATATTATTTGTGCCCTTTGCTTACATTTTACACTATTTTATTCCCAGTGTTCACTATCAAATGCCAGATAGACTGCTTTCATGTCTTTTGGCACTGCAGCCAAGAGAGTCTGTATTTTGATAACCATCCTCACATAACAATAAAGATCTAGATAGTTAGCTTTGATCCGAGTCAATCAATCTTGTCTCCTTGTTCTAAACTCTCAGTGCTGAGCGCCAAGTGCCATTTTTAAAATCTTTCATTTGACCAGACCTGGGTTTGTCAGTTTTCTGATAGCATGCAAGAGACAGATCGACAGAGCGCAAGATTACATACACCATAGTTCTATTTCAGGTAACAGTTTTGCATTTTAAACGAAAGCATGCAATCCATAAACGGCAACGACAACAGAGATTAACTACACCCATCATTGAATAGGATTCTTCATTTCTCATATAATTTCTTACTTCTTTGCTGGTTTGTATTTTATATCAAAGCAATACATTAATTTGGATGTATCCGATACAGCAACAGTATTGTTGGTCAACCAGAGACTGTCTCTCTGTCATAATTTAAACCTTGAGCATATCAAATCATATCTACAAGGTAGAAACACTAAGGAAGAAAAAGATGAGTAAACCCGACGTGTTAGAAAAGACAATCTGTTAGGAGCCCATGAAGAAAAGACTACTTGTTGTTAAATTCATCGTCTGGTCTCATCTCATGGTCTGTCCTTACGTAATTCGGACCCAAACTGTGTAGTCTGCTGTTCATTCCTGCCTTTGTAATCACGTGCTGTGGGGGAAACTGGTTACGCAGTACTCAGACTTTACAAGTGAGCAGTGATTGATACAGCTTGGACTCGAGTGATTCATTTACAATGGCTATTGAAATGTTTCCTCCATCACACATCTTTTGCTCCGTTGTGTTGTTTGTCTTTTTCAAAGAGCATTTGTGTAACTGGAATCCGGCAGTAATCAGTGAGTTGACAACTATTAGAGTTATTTATTCATTGCTTCTCCGCATGTCCACCAAATACCCAAGCTTTAAAGAATTGCTGAGGAACATAAACAAGTACACCACGGAGAGGTCTACTGCCAAAACAAATTTCCGGAAAAGTGGTTTCCTCGTTGTTGAAATCATTTTCAGATAGCATGGTGATGATTTCACCAGTCCGAAGAGTATGACAGTAACCGCTAACTGCAGAATGAAATTACATCCAGGCCGATGACCAAAAAGAATCGGGTTGTGCTTTTCCCAGGGTTGAACACGCCGCAGACAGGATTCCAGCCATGGCTGCGATTGCCAACAACACAGGTCTAAAGCAAACATTTGTCCGATAATGGGACGGCCGCTGTGAAGGTGTAACTGACAAAATGTGGCATGTCTACAACCACACAGTTGGTCAACAGCATATAGAAGGCTTTAAGTTGAAGCTATCAGAAAGGCGAGTAAACCAACGCTTCTCATGGGAAACTCATGACGGCGATCATATTTTCAAGCAACACAAAAGCTTAGCAACTGCAAGTGGTGTGAAAGAATCAGTTTCGTACGGCATTCACAAGGTGTTTTGCATATATATGTTCGTTTGTGTCGCTGATGCCTTCCGGTGAAAGATATTTAGAAACATCTGTTTGTTCGTGTTTGGATTCAAATAGCCGGGTTTGGTGATGATTAGGCCTGAAAGAAAAAATTTATTTATTTATTTATTTGATTGGTGTTTCAGCCCGCAATCAAGAGTATTTAACTTTTATGAAGGCAGCCAGCATTATGGTAGGCATAAACCGGGGGAAACCCACGATCATCCGCAGCTTGTTGACTTTTCAACGTACAACTGGAGAAAAAGTCACAGAAACAAATAAAGGTGGTTTATTGGTTAAACTGTTAACCATTTATATCTTATTCAGTGTCATTCTTCTACTCGTGAGATGCCTAAAGCTGGTAGTACGATTGTTTGCGCACAAACAAGTGACATCGAATAATCTTGTACACAAGAATTTACAGTCTAAAAGAAACTTTTGGCTTACATATAACTACCCATACTGAGGGTACAGTGTTTCCTTTTAAAAATGCCTTTTTGTAATTATTTTTAACTACATGTTAACAAAGATTTATAGTCTGTTTCTTTTAACCTGTCACCCATATTCAGCCAAGCCCTATACATGTAAACTCAGATACTCGCGACCAAAATTGCTTTCCGCTAGTGACACGTAAGACCACAGTCTCTACACACTCTCTGATATGTTGGATGTCCATATTATTGCGCAGCCAATGCCGTTAAAATATTTTTTCTAGCTCATGATGTTCAATTCCATAAACTTGATTTACATTTAAACAGAAATTAACGAAGCATTTATGGTGTGGAACTGAGACACAAATTTTCACAAGTGACAGTTTGAATAACTCAATAACTATGAAATTATTTAAGGCAAGAAACTGTACACTGTTCCGAAGAGGCGGTATCGACGCCCTGATCCCTTACCCACGTCAAATAATAAGCTGAGTTATGTGGTTTGTGGCAGCAGTGACATACTTCGTTATGATTTGTACATGAGGACATAAAATGAAGTAGCCTAAACTCGAACAAGATGAGCTGATGACAAATATCGCAGACATTTTCAACCCGCACCGGAAATCGGTTGAGGATAGACGAGACACCACGGTACTTGAGAGGCGCCAGGGCTGTATACCGGGTCTAGGAAAGCGTAGGTTACCCAGGTGACACCTGTGAACGACCTGGCCAGAGGCGCCGAAATAAAGACATGGATACACTTCGCCCTTCGAGGGTTCAAGTGACTACCGAGAATTCACAACAATGCCATCCTTTTGAATCTCAACTAGTACTGCATGCAGTTCTACGGCTTCCAAGCGGTCCTTACACACGGTTTATAGTGTCTGCTTCACAAATTATCTGTTTGATACTCTTCCACGACAGACCATTCAGATCTATCAGTTGCTATGCTCTGTTATTTCGAAGGACCCCAGGATTTTCTGATACAAGTGAAAAAAGATGAGCTCTCCCCACGAGAATTTTTACTGGACAAACGAGTACAAAGATTCACTGTATAGTCGAAGTTGAGGCGTGTCTATATTAATATTCACGAAAGTTACAAAGAGGCAAAGTGTCAACTAGCAATTTGTTGTGAATTTACTGCAATCCCATTTTACAACGCAAAAAAAATAAAAAAGTGAACCATAGATTCCATACTTAAAGCCGATATCTATATATGAATTTGGTAAAATTTGGCCCGTATTCACCTTCCCGCTTCATTTAGTCACAGTAATTTTTAGTCATGATGTTTGCCACAACATGTTCCAGCTTTCGACGGTACAGTCCATACCATTTGCCATTCTGGATCATGATAATTAGCAATTGCATTAGATCTGTGAGCTACATCAGCCTAGGTAGTGGACGGAAAGGCTACGGGCCTCTGTATAAAGAGAGCATCTGTTTCAGAAGATGACACTGTAACAGTCGTTATGCTGCAGAGTCTCGCTTTTATGTTAAAGCAGGCAGCTGTATGACTGATGGCCTCATGATGGGGAAGAGTTAACAACGGACTCCGTATCAAGGATACGCCTCTGCTATAAAACCAAAGGGCGGTATCTGGGTTGAGAATATCGTTAACCAGATAACAACTCTTTTGGATAATACAGAACTTCAAAAAGTTCTCGAAAATTAAAGTACAGATTTTCTCTTTTGGCTTTGAAAGGATTTTGCAGTTATTAGTTTCTGCTTTGTTTGATCACTCCCTATGTTGTAATCTGCACTGTCAAGGGCCGCTTTTTGGACAAAATGTCTATACCAACTGAGGCAATTTAGATAGTGCAGACATAGAAAGGCCAATTATTCCAGATGAAACCTGAACAAAAATGCAGAAGGAAACGAATTTCTAATACGGCATAAACCACATGCAACAAATGTGGGTGCAGCTTAATACGAATGCCAACCGAAAAGCCGATAAGCTGTAGGTTGCCCACTGAATTAACATGGTAATGGAACATGTATCGGGGGTGGGGTTGGTGGCGGTGTGGGTTCAGTGGCATAATTGTGTTTGAGTTACTTTATTGAGCTATGAGCAATTTCATTAATATTTATTTATTTATTTGATTGGTGTTTTACGCCGTACTCAAGAATATTTCACTTATACGACGGCGGCCAGCATTATGGTGAGTAGAAACCGGGCAAAGCCCTGCTGAAAGCTTCAGATCGCCCTGTGGCTGTAGGTGGGTGTGCGTGATGGCAAGATGATTGAGATTCTACAATCTCCTATAGACCTTCACTCCCCATCCAAGCGTGCCGTTCTCGACAGCCAGGGCTGGGCGAGGTTGAAGGAACTGGCTTAAGCTTTTTCCAAGGCCGGCGTGACGGGGCGTGAGCCGTTATCCGAATCTTGGTGACTCTTCACTCTGTTCATTACCGACGGAGCCATGTTCGTCCACGTGAAGAAATTGAAGGCATGCCGACCCGACGGCCCTCTCTACCTGACAAAAAGAAGGTGTCACCCTCAACTACCTAACCGTAAGTGATTTGATTGATGTCTGTATTGCTCTGTCGGTGACGGCCCTAGAGCGACGGTGTGTTTTAAAACTTCAGCGGACGTCGTCACCAATCTTTGAGGTTACACGGGTGTACTCAGTAGTATGTTTCCGGATGGTATCGTCAATCAGGGACGTCTGCAGGTCGTGCGAACTTACACCTAAGTCTGCCGACACCTCAAGGATCCCCAGCCCATTCAGCAATATTACTTAGACACTGTTCTCCCCACGTTAATGTACGAGGAGCGACCCTCCAACCAGGCGTCACTACTCTATAGACGCTCCGTGCCAAATGCATGTACACTGGTGTAAATATAACAGGTGGTTTATGTTTGCGGTACACTGGCATGTTTGTTATGGGAGGGTTTGCCAAAGAGAACGTCTCCATAGAAGTCACTGAGCAGAACCAGAAAGACGTGAGTCAAGCCTACGGTCCCCCCACTTCTGAACAGACGGTGTATGGTTACCGCGCTGGCGATCTCGTGAGTTTAAGTGAAGTCAAAGGTAAATTTGAAAAATCGTACATGCCGCATTGGAGCACGGAAATGTTCCATGTCGTCCGCAACCACCCCCATCGGCCCTTCATGAGCACACTTGAGGACTTGAACAGGAAAAGGTTGCTTGGGACGTTTATCGAGACCAAACTGCACCTAAGACAGCCGCGGCAGACAAGTTTTATTAAGTGGAGAAGATCTTAAAGACGGAAGGCCGGGGGGGGGGGGGGGACTGTACTATTGGGCGAAGTGGATCGGCTATCAACCCAGCTTCAATTCTTGGGTACCGGTCACGGATGTCAATCATATTTAACCCAGGGTGATTGGGCGTCTGCCACTTCCCATCGCTCTGCCTCAGAGGATGGATCAGTGCATACGAGGCCTGCGCGAGAATAAAGGCACCCTGGCAGCCGTGCTTGGAGTTCTTCTGCACTTGGTGGGCGGGTTGGCAGCGGAACTCAGCGTGCAACTTCTCCAAGACAAGTCCGCCATTCATTATCTACAAGGACAATTTAACAAGACGCACTTCCGTTGGCCGTTGGCCTGGAAGGGATCTTCCCCACCGTCGCCCCGCCACCGTCGCCAAGCAACATCGCGATTCTACTTGGGCGAGGACCTGACGTTCACACTGCTAACTACGGCTTTTTGGCGACAGAGACGCGTCCACGGGCGAACCCACGACTTCCCGGTCCATTTTTATGGGATCTCTCAGTCCACCCCAACCCCCCCCCCCCCCACCACCGACACTGAACATCGCTCCCTAACACGACCTCGGCCTAACACGGCGCGAAGCAACAGCCCTTCTACCTCGTCCCAAATCGATATTAGAGCCAACCTGCGCCATTCGAACTCGGTAAAGTGGTGCTAACATTTCACTTTAGACAACGGCGTGCCTTACCTTTGCAATGAACTTCACAGACAACCCCGCGATGTCTCGATCCTGTATCGACAATTTCACAAAGAAAGTTGGCGTAGGTGGCTTACCTGCGTTTCGGGGTACAGCGGGGTTCACGGCTTGCTGGACAGTTTGGCCAAAATGGCGCAACTCTTGTTAAAACCTAAAGCGGGAGATTTCGGAAAAAGCGCGTTCCATACCGGATTGAAATTCATGGGCGACGTGTGGGGTTGAACACCGGTGAGCCGCGCCTTGAAACGACACGCTCAAGGTGCCCAGGGCAAGCCTATAAAACGGAAGCCCCGGCGCACTGCTCCCACTCTTCAACTGCACGCCGGGCGAAGACGTAAGCTCTCCCGCAAAGCTCGACACACCAAACCAAGCTGGGCGCTGGATATTTTTCGGCAACAGGTCGACCTCTCCCTGAACAACAAACTCATCACCGCTTCCACCGACATGTATCCGCACCGCGCCTACCTGGAAATGTTGCGCAGAGGCCAAGAACACCGAGCTGTCCTCCGCCTTGTGGTACACGGATACCCCTGGGATATTTCACACGACAAATGAGAGCAATACCGGGTTTTACAAACGCCTTCAGCTCAAGGACTGCACTGCGATATGTTCCTGCAACATCGTCACCTGCTCAACAACGTGAGCGTCCGCACATTTGGCACACCTGTAGGATTAGGCGTAACGAGCCAAGTCCTTGAGGTAGCTGAAATGCTGATGGTGAAGGTTCAACCTCATGGTGGATTTTTTTTGGATTGGTGTTTTACGCCGTACTCAAGAATATTTCACTTATACGACGGCGGCCAGCATTATGGTGGGTGGAAACCAGGCAGAGCCCGGGGGAAACCCACGACCATCCGCAGGTTGCTGACAGACCTTCCCACGTACGGCCAGAGAGGAAGGCAGCATGAGCTGGTCTTGAACTCACAGCGACCGCATTGGTGAGAGGCTTCTGGGTCATTCCGCTGCGCTAGCGCGCTAACCGGCTGGGCCACGGAGTCGGTTAGCCCCCCAACACACCCCCACCCCCACCCTCTCCATGGTGGAAGCAGAACGCTGTAAACGAAGCTATAGCCGACCGTGTTGAAAATGCTGGCGAATGGAGCGTCAATGCTGCGTCAATGCTGGGGCCTCACATGAGCTGTCTTCGTTTGCGGGTGATGGATTTGCTGGTAAGACCGGGGAAGTCGGGGCTGAGGCACTGGTTGTCGTCGCTGCTGTTGCTGCTATTTTAATGGATCTCTTTGACATAGAAGCATACACAGGTGTGGAATAGAATACTTACTGTATTGAACTGTACTGTATGGTACTGTATGGTATGGTATGGTATGGTGCGGTATTACGGTCGCTTAGCACGATCACTTGGTGGTAAGGTATGGGGTAAGCCCCAATTTCCCTAGCATCTGTGCTTTTTAATGGGCTACTCGCCCATTAGTCAGTTTTCGGCTCAGCGGAGCTGCTCCACCCAACTTTACCAACCCGCGTTTTGCTCGCCCGTAGCTCATTGTTCCGTAACAACAAAATCCGAGTGGGACAATGTATTAACCCACCCCACTGGTCAGTATTGGCGCCTCACAGCTCAACACTCAACTGTACAAGCCAACCACACAGTATACTATACTATACTATGCTACACCTCATTATAACATATACAGCGCGGACTCAACGACAAGACTCCCCCACAATTTTGACTCCTCCATAGTGCGATACGTTCAAGTTCAAGATGTATTATTCACATCTATACACATCCACAAAAACAGTGACACAAAATTATGTAAGTGTAACAAGAGAACACCTAAGTTGGTCACATATCGCCAAGTCACCAACTGAGGTTACGATCAAGATTTGTCTCAGTCGACTGAACAGAAATGTGTGTATGTAAGAATATTTTAAAATTTCAGACATAACATCATTAATTGTAGATAGAAGATAAATATTTATTTATGAAATATGCTTTGGCAGCTCAGAATTGCTTTGTTAGTCTTAGTGTGTAGACCTGCATATATGCACGTACATGTCTATTCAACACTCTCAGAGGCAATTTTGATACAGAATTATTTTCCCTTCCATGTTTATTAGATAGATAAGTGCTACGTCTCGAAAAAAAGGGCCAGACTAAAGAACAAAGGCATGGAAATAAACTGTCGCCGATCCACACTGAACATTCCTATAATGCTTTATGTACACTCCTCTTAACCCTCTGTGATAGTGGTAACCTATGAACTCCTCACAATGATAAAAATACAGAACACGCATAAATTTATCTCCAGTGAGTGAGTGAACTCCTCGCAGTGATAAAAATACAGAACACGCATAAATTTATCTCCAGTGAGTGAGTGAGTGAGTGAGTGAGTGCTTGGGGTTTTACGTCGTATTTAACACTTTATCAGTCATATGACGGCGATATCTCCTACGAGTTCAACTCAAGTCTCAAGCGATCTGCATTAAACCTAAGGGCTCATTTATACTTTCCTTTGCTCAGTAAGTGCTTTTGCCTCATTTTCTAGCATCCCGAGTCAAAACAGCCACGTTACTGTAACGTGAGGCAGATAACCCGTTGTATATTATAGCTATAGGCCACATTACACTCTGTAATTATGTCTCTAAGGATTTTGTTTTATCACCATGTGAAGAAATATTTATATATAAATAATGACTGTTGATGCATGTTTTCGGATAAAAGGAAAGATATATGTATCTAGAAATAATTTAGCGCCATTGTGGTAGATGAACGTTCTCCTCGTTCTCGGGAAGTAATACAGCGTTCAGGCCGACGCTGGTCACCATTCAAAGACTACAAAATGCTGCGTTTGGCTTTATGTTTCGTGACTCAGAATTAGAATGACTGTGGGAGTTTTGATGTTGGTACATTCTGATTGGGTGGAATGTCATGCCTGTAGGTGCCCTCGACATAATGTTTCATGCAGGCATCATTATATGTACGCCGGCATTCTCACTGGCGTGTAACTGGATATGCTGTCGTAATATGTCTGAAATATTGTGTTCAAAGCGAACTTAAATGTTAACACTGAGCAATCAGTTAAATCGCAGTATGTTACCTACATGTAGATACCGTAACACCAATAAGTATCAAATATCAGCGCCAGTCATCACTTGTGTATAACATAACCATCATACTAGCATTTAGTAACATGCATGAAACTATTCTTAGTATATAACTAAGTAAAACGGCGATTCGACCGGATAAAAAAAACATGTTTTTCTCCACTATCTGTGCATAAAATCATCTGTACTCATTTCTACATATCCTCGTGTAACCTGAACAATAATGCGTTAGCTTCTCTTTCGTTGCTTGAAACCACCTTCAACATAGTGAAGCGAATGTAATTTGCGACCTCCTTTGGGGAAATATAGTAAATATTTTATTTTAACTGAACGTGTTTTTTTTTCCTTTCACACATCAGTGATCTGTAAATTTAAAGTAGGCGTTTCTGTCCGTAGGCTCTATACACGTTTCTGCTTGCCAAGGGGGTGACTTTACCGTGGTCCGTTGGATATCCTACACCAACATTACCGCACTTAAGACATGTGGCCAGAGCCTGCCTCACCAAAGTGAGCCGAGGCGGTGAAATTTGTGGACCGAGTGGCCAAACTGGATAGCCACAATTCCGAATAAAGCGCTTTCCTCTCAGATTTCTGACACCGTTCTGTACTTAGTGGAAACACAAATTAAACAGGTTATAAAAAAACATGGAGGCCTTTTTCATCCGCGAAGATCGAGAGGCATACGGGTAAAGAAGGGAGGTAATTCACCCAGCTTGTATGCCTTGCTTCATGTGTGTTTACATTCACGCCGAGCTACGTAAAATTTTGTCTCGCCCGAACAAAACGACCAATTTTTAACAAAATCATCTGCACTCATTTCTACATGTCCACGGTTTACGTGAACCATAGCACATTAACTACTCTTATAACCACCCTCACCAATAAAGGCGAAGCGAATGCTATTTGCGACCTTGCTGGAGTAACTGTTTTATATGATCTCAACAGGTTTTTTCTCTCTCTTTTACGTCAGAATAGCGCCAATGGTAAGTATCCATCGAAATGTGTTCCTGTTCGTAGCTGCTACACACATGGGCAAGATTTTCAACTTACAGATCGAGAGGCATACAAGTAAAGAAGGGGGGTAATTTAAACAGCTTGTATACTTTGCCTTATGTGTGTTTACATTCACGCCGAGCTATGTAAAACTTGGCGCTCAGCACTGAGAGAACAGAGCAAGGAAACTACTCCTTGGCCCGATGCCAGTATAATGTGACTGGTGGGGTGTTATGTCTGGTGTCTTCAGCATGATAGTTCAGTGGTGGCAGCACTTTGCCGCCATGGACTCGATCGCCCTATCACAAGTAGATAGTGTATGTACATACACGTAATGACTCCTCGTCGTTAAATGACTGAAAAATTGTTATGACGTTAAGCCCGGAGCATACATACATAAACAACTAATAACCATCGCGTTGAAGTTTGCCGTAGGATAAAACCCTACTCAGCCCCTCTAAACCCTCAAAGAGGCCCTTTAGAGTCCTTCTAAACAAATATGTTGAAGAAAATATAGGACCTTTTTAATAAAAAATATAGGATAAATATAGGAATTCTTTCCTGAAAACATAGGACAATAAAGATATAATTCTGACGACATATTATTTCTTTGATTGTTGTTTAATTCCACAATGAAGAATTTTTCAATTTTACCATGGAGTCAGTTTTATGGGTGAATGAAGCTGGTGAATTATAGCACTTTGGTAAGTTTGTGTATTGTGTGACGTACAGATAAGCACACAAGTACTGGTGGAAGATAAGTGGCTTCAACAACTGCGCGACCCTATACACCATAATTGCCAACCTCTTATTCTCAACCACGGCCCATGAACAGCTAGAGTTTGGCAATAAAAAAACATTCCCGTTTTTCAATGGCTAGTACACATTAGGTGTGGGTTCAAACTCAGCCATTGAGAGGGAACTTAAACATTATCCCCATTCTCACTGCTTGTGAGGCCATGGTGACAACAAGTGTGAAGTTCATTGGAGACTACTAGCTTTCTGTCAATATGGTGTGCATATCTGTACGTCATGTGTGGGAAAGTTTGTCTGCATCTCGCCAAATTTTGTCGGTCTACAACACCCCCCCCCCCCCCCTCACCCCGCCCAAACCCGCAATGCACCCCAATTTTCTTCACATAAAAACAGGCCATCATTAGGCCATCCGCAAAATTATGTTTGTGGGGTATCACCCAACCAACCCTTCCAGTAAAAGTAAGATCCTACTCAACAATATTTACGAGGCTTTTAACGTTTTTTGTTCTTTTTTTCTTTTTTCTACTTTTCTACCAGCGTTAACTTTAACTTTAAGATCCCTGTCTTCCTCGTTGGCCAGGATAAAAGAAAAAAAAATCCCTACCAACCTACCATATTTTCTCTGATTATGTTGGGTTTGATAACCCCAACAATTACTTTTTTAAGGATGGCCTCATATAAGTAAAAAATTCTTGAGTATGGCAAAAATCAAATAAATAATATACAAGGGTGACAAAATAATGAATTTGACAAATTATTTTTTCAGGGCATCAATGATAGAACATCCCCACCCCCTTGTGTCCTTGTGGTGCCAAACTTGAGCTCAATATATGAAAAATCAGAATACAGTTTTACATAGAATACACGTTATAAATTAATTAGGTCATTACTTTGTAACTGACTGTAATTAGCAGGCATGACACAATTTCTGTTTCTTCTCAAAGTACAGAATGGTGTCAGAAATTTGAGAGGAGAGCGCTTTATTCGGAAAGTGGCCATCCAGTATGGCCAATCGGGCCACAAATTTCACCGCTTCACCTTGGTGAGGCAAGCTTTGGCCACGTGTTTTAAGTGCAGTAATACTGGTATGAGATATCCGACAAACCTCACAAACGTCACTTCCTTGGGCAGCAGAAAACGAAATCGGTCTCGTAAAATGTTTACCATAAAGCGTGAAAATGTGCTGGTAGATTTCTATTTTGGTGCGTGTAAGCTGACAGCCTTATCTATGCATGTAGGGGCTACGAACGAGAACGCCTTTCAATGGATACTTTCCACTGACAGCATTCTGATGTTAAAGAGAATAAGTAGGTTGATTTTAAAATAAAATAGTTACTATAATTCCCTAGACAAG
Organism: Liolophura sinensis; assembly: GCF_032854445.1. Taxonomy (NCBI): domain Eukaryota; kingdom Metazoa; phylum Mollusca; class Polyplacophora; order Chitonida; family Chitonidae; genus Liolophura; species Liolophura sinensis. The sequence continues at coordinate 27,290,422 of NC_088303.1, forward strand.
TCTCAAATGACATACGCTTCACTTTGGTGAGGGTGGTTTCAAGCTACATAAGAGTATGTAAAACGTATTATGGTATAGGTAAAATAAAATAATTATTAAAATAAACCGGACATCTAGAAATGAGTGCAGGTGACTTTGTGCACATATAATGGCGAGAAATATGTTTTTTGTGCCAGTTTTACATAGTTCGTCGTGAAACACACACGCAACATATGGTGTATGAGCTAGGTGAATTACCCTTCTTATTTAGGCCTACTGGTATCCTAATGGATCGTTGTTTAATTATATTGGCGGTATGAGTCTGTGAGTTTGTGTTTCCTCTCAAAGTACAGAATGGTGTCAGAAATCTAAGATGAAAGCGCTTTATTTGGAACGTGGCACTCGGCCCACAAATTTCATCGCCTCACTTTGGTGAGGCATGCATCATAAACCGTGAATGCCACAAAGAAAATGTGTTTGGTACGTGTATGTTGAAAGCCTTACCTATACACGTGGGGTCTAGGAACAGGGAGGTCTTTGAATGCATACTTTTGACTGTCAGTATTCTGGTGTAAAGGAGAAAAACAGGTTGATTTAAAGCAAAATAGTCCCTATATTTCCACAGTCAGGTCAATGAAGCAAATGACAATTCCTTCACTTTGGTGAGAACGGTTTTAAGTTATGTTAGAAAAGCTAATGTATTATGCCTAAGGTAATTCACGGACATACGGAAATAAGTGCAGATATCTTTGTGCATGGATAGGGGCGAGAAATGTTTTGCCCAGACCATTGAGATGTTAAAATTGTTCCACATGGATTTATAAGCACACATCAAGTATAACGTTTATAACATCAATGAATTGTCTCCCTTCTCTGCCATCAATCGTCGCGAATTCATGTTTAGGCCTATAGACATTGCGTGAGATAAGTCACGCCATACGTCATGAATATGCAAATACCCAACCCGACTAATCGATTCATGCTGTGACAAGCTGTGTGAGACTTTTTGAGTGCTCCTCTTTGCACAAACTCGGCTTAGATAATGGCTTCCTTAACCCATCTGTCAGTGATTCTGATTCTGATCTTACGTTATGTTGTAACAGAGGATAACTGCTTCATGTAAGTGAATATTAGTTTGTGATTGTATATATAAGTATATATTTCTTAAATGTGTAGGCTTTCCATGTTGGCACAACCTAAACAACATTGTGATAAACAGAAACTTGGCAATTCTAAACGACGTGAACGGTATTTATACAATTAAGATAAAATAGTTAAAATTAAAATAAGAAAAGTCTACAGAAAGCCAACAGGAAACATGTGGTTGTTAATTCTATCATATTTGACACACGAAGGTTTTTGCGAGCTATAGTATACTGAAAGCGAAAGTGAAACAATTTGTGGCCAATTTACACATTAAGTAGTGGGTAAGCTAAGCAAAACTGTATTTGTGACGGTTGCTGCAAAATGCGTCTAATCATACGGTACATTTACTGATACATTTAAAGCTCAATAATCTTAAAGAGTCACGAATGCCGAGCAAAATGAGCAATTTTTACGTCTGTGTGAATTAAAGAGAATATCAGCGACCCGCTGCAATGTCTGTTACGTCCCTCCAGTGAACAGTTAAGCAGCGCAAGGACAGAGACATCTTAATATCAATTTTCTCAATCCGCCAATCCGATGATCCACAGCCTTTACAAATGACAGTAAAACCATGTGAAACTCTTATTTTACATAAAAGTATTTATTTATTTATTTCATTTATTTATTAATTCAGTTGATCGTTGCTTAGCATCATACTTAAGAATTTTCCAGTTATACGATCATCGCCAATATGTGACCTCCAAACTAAGTAGCTTATAAAAACAAACTTGAAAACCCTAAAAGATAACATCCGCAAGAAAATAGCCTGTAAATAGCTTGCAAGTGACCATAAGTCAAAAAAAAAAACACACACACAGCATACGTTGGCATAATACTTTAGTGGGGACCCCCCTATATATATATATATATATATATATATATATATATATATATATATATATATATATATATATATATATCGATATTACATCGATTCAAATCCACCTAGAGACAACCTTTATTGAACGATAATGTATCATAGCGGATTCAGTTATACCTGATCTTAAACTACAAGAATATTTATTCTGAAGAAGGAATTGGTTTAGACTTGGGATTACCTTGTATGCGCATATTTTTTAACGGGAATGATGGATCATTTAAATAAAATAAAACACTTACAGCAGAGAGGCTCTCGACGCACTCGGTCACTTTTGAACGGGCTAAGCGTATTAACTGATATTCATCTATTCCGGTGGAGCAGTTTTTCTGGTGACGATTTTAGCAAACGATTTGTGTTTAGCAAAGCGAATGTCAAAAGAATTCAACAAAGGTGTTACATAAGAAAAACTTATACAGGCGATTCGCTGGGTTTCCAACGATCAGTTCAAAGTCTCCATAGTTGCACCACCACTCAAAAGCAATTTCTTTATTATTTTGTATTCTTTCACTGCCAGGCTTCTCGTTTTATTATACTTATCTCTGACATTGTGATAAAAAATCCATAGACACAATATTCATATGAGCTTTACAGTCGTGATAACTGTCCTCAATAACATCTTTATGACTGAATATCTTTTTCTAATTCGGTGAAGTTTTTGTTTCATTTTCCCTAGAAAAAAACATAATAATTTCGCCCAGAGAGATTCCATATGAAGACGCATTACACGAGCAGTCTGGCAGGCCTTTAAATGGCATTTAACGACTAAACTATTAAAATATTACATCATTATATAAATAGGATGACCTCTAGATTCATGTGCATATGCCGAAGGAAGAGTCTATGAACTCTATAGACTATAATCTTTACCGAGTCTGTAAAGTAAAATAGAGATTACCTCGAGCTATACTTACGTTGTGCTTAATGAATCTCAACTTAGGTTCAAAGTAAAACTATGTTTTTGGTGCATATGGGCATAGTAGCTTAAATACGGTACAAAAGATTACAGCAAATAAACAAAATAAAACCACGATCATCGACGAGCTCTAAGGCTCAAGCAGAACTAAGACAAAATCCATAGGTGTTTATTGCAATTTATTAGACGTCTCTGGTCTTGAATTCCTTAAGTCCAGTGAAATATACTGCACTCGGTGAAACCTCAGTTTATGTTTGCCATCAGCAGTCTTATGCTTGTTAAAATAATGTTTAGGGGCCTCCGTGGCTCAGTTGGTTAGCGCGCTAGAGCAACGTAATGACCCAGGAACATCTCACCAATGCGGTCGCTGTGAGTTCAAGTCCAGCTCATGCTGGCTTCCTCTCTGACCGTACGTGGAAAGGACTTCCAGCAAGCTGCGGATGGTCGTGGCTTTCCCCCTGACTATGCCCGGTTTCCTCCCACCATAATGCTAGTCGCCGTCGTATAAGTGAAATATTATATAATATTCTAATGGGAGTTATTACATATAACTCCCATTTAAAAATGTTAAATCAGAAATGCTACCTCTTTTACTGTCAGACGAGCACAATCTAGAAATAGGTATGATATAGAATGCTAAGCATTACAAGAAAAATGGAAAGAAACTGAAAATACCTGAACATCTTTATTAGATTGGATATCGAAAATAGAAGGCTTCTCCTTCCCGACTGACCCAGATTTGATTGCGTTCGCCCTTATGTATGTAGTCTTTTTGGATAACCCAAAGGAATCCAACATATCGTCACCAAATGTTAATATTGCTTTATGTTGAAAGAGACGCAATACTCAGAAAAATCCTCATTAAGAATGTGTAATTCTTCATTTCATATAGATTTTTTTTGCTTTTATCTATGTAAAATTCATTTCTCTTTATATAAAATTGTTTACCAATTTAAGAGTAATTTGCACGTATCATTTGAAATATGGCAGACGTAATACTGTTCTTGTTATATTTGTGTGTCCAGTCACATGCGAAAATGCCTTAGATTATTCGGAATCAACTTAATATCTTATGTTTTGAAATTTCTTTCCTGTAGAATACCAACGTCTGAGCTAGTGCAAGGCTGGAATATGCAGTATTGCTTCGAGTACGAGACTGTTGGTTCAGGACCAGAAATTGTCTTTCTTACCCATGGAGCGAGAGATATTGCCTCTTGTATACACATGCACCCGGAATTTGTCAGTCATATAAACGACCTTGTCAAGCTTCGTGATGTCGAGAGAGTTCAAAGCATACTGGCCTACATTGAGGAAATTCATTTCAGCTTTGCTTTGATGGACAAGGCAGCTCTTGACTACATCTCTAAAATCGCCGTACCAAGAGTGGGAAGCTTTTGCCTTGATTCCTCTTGTATCACAGTCGTTGTTCGAGTTATCGCCAGTGAAGGAGTCAAAAAGCCTCTAGCTGAGTTTAATATCAGTGTGAAACAATTTGCAAACTGGTTTAATCTGGCCCGTGTCGCGAGTGACAAGGCTGATGGCGGTTCAGAGGTCAGCGTCAGGGATAAAACTCAGCCGTTTCTGGACTTTCCACTTAAGGTCCACGTACCCTATGTAAACCTTGACATAGATGGAACCTTTCAGATAGGTAAAAGGGAAGGTGTAAGGTTGTGCCTGAAATTCGGTATTTTTAATATCCAACTCTTTAACAGTTGTATCCAACTATTTGGTGAAGGACCTCCACGTCTACATTGATTCTTCATACCTATGTGATGGGCACGTCACAGAGACGGTGGAAGGAAAGGAGGTATGACTTGATGAACCGTGACGCACGGTTGCATACACTTTACAGTTATTGCACCGTTTTGCTTGTTGCCCTTTCACTGCTTCACATTTTATAGGTACATTTTAAACGGACGCATATATTCCACAATGCGGAAACCACACAGGCATAAATGCACAAATAAGAGGGAAAATCCACAGTATAACTGAGTGTATGACGAAATATACACAAAATTCCACAGACAGGGTCCGTGTACTAATAAGCACTGTGTACACAAGAGCACAAATTAAATATACAAGTTCAGACTGAACAAGTGCTCGGTGGAGATATGATATAACAAAGCCAGAGGCTATAAAGACACCAAAATTCAGCACAAAACGCCTACTAAAGTAATACACAGCGAAAGCATCCAAAACTCTCAATAATTCCCCATTCTCTTCCTTTGACCTGCTTTCATAGGTCTTATATAGACTGGTGGAATTGTCTAGAATAATAAAATTCCTGAACACTTGTAAACAAACAGGCCCTGAACTGAGCGTATTCTGGAACATTCTAAGGTAGAGGCAGACAGCAGGCCCTGAACTTAGCATATGTAAACAGTGGCAAGCTAAATTTAGAAGCTGACGGCAGTTGTGCACATAACAATATATATACATATGCATTCTATCCCTCTCAGTTCTCCGAAATTGATTATAAAATAAACTGGTTCTCCATAAAGTTATATTTTGAAATTTTGCCGGAATTAGGCTAACATCTAGCAATAAAATTGAATTTGTTCTTAAAATGTAGCTTTCTTATTTTTTAACTGTTTTCATTTAGTTTTGTAACCTTCTGCAACAAGTCGCAATTGCATGTTCAGTAACCCCTGAACCAGTCGTTGTTTACGCCATCTTTCTTTCGCTGATGCCTCGTGTGAGTTGATTTATGATCGAAATGATAATTTATTTATTTGATTTGAACTGGTTTTAATTGAACTGTTATCATGGCTAGTATATAATCAATAATATTTCTACACGCGGCTATGTATGAGAATTCTAAAATCGTAAATTTGCTCTGACATTTCCTTATTATGTCAGCATCCCTCGTTTATATGTTCGGTATGTGCATTTCTTTTTTCAGATAAAAATGAAGCACATAACTTTCTTATATATTAAATCTTGTTGACTGGATAAACATAGTCTATATTAGTCTTGCGGTTATCTCCCATTTTCTTGTACGTTGCGTTGATAGTAAGTCTGTTGTGAGCCGATAGATCTATGCCAGAGGGTCCACGCCAGCGCGGTGACAATTTATAGTGGTAGATTTCATAGAAATAAGCCTGTCTTACGTTACATACACTCTAAAGAAACACTGTTAAATTTAACATAACACTGTTTTCTGAGTGATGTTAGAAAACACTGGGGCCTCCGTGGCTCAGTTGGTTAGAGGGCTAGAACAGCGCAATGACCCAGGAGCCTCTCACCACTGCAGTCGCTTTGAGTTCAAGTCCGGCTCATGCTGGCTTCCTCTCCGGCCGCACGTGGAAAGGTCTTCCAGCAACCTGCGGATGGTGGTGGGTTTCCCCTGGACTCTGCCTTGTTTCCCCCCCCCCCCCTTCCCCCACCATAATGCTGGCCACCGTCGCATAAAGGAAATATTCTTGAGTGCGGCGTAAAACACCAATCAAATAAATAAAATAGAGCACATTAATGCTGACCGCCATCGTTTGACTGAAATATTATGGAATACGGCGTTAAACAGAAGTCCAATAAATACTTAAATTACAACAGATTACGATACTGCAAAATGAATATATTGTCATAATATGCCGTTACACCGACAAAAGTATTCAAAAGATCAAGTTTGTCAAGTACGCATTGAACATATCTAACAGTTTGAAGCACAACGTAAGTAATTCTACCATCATTCAGAAAACATGCTTAAATCTACACCAGTTTTAGACCTTATAGATTTTAGAGTGAAATAAAAAAAAATAATGCACTCAAAAAAATTAACCTGCAGCAGATTATTCTGTTGAACATAACGCACATATTCTATTACTTCAACATATAGATCCTATTAGAGTAACAGTATATTAGGTCGAACATGACCGAGTATTGTGTTATAATGACAGAATACATTTTAGCATAACTCAGACAACAGATTTTCTGTTAAATATAACAGATTATTTTTTGAGTGTGCATAGTGGCGACCCCTAGTTACGGTGTATTGTGTGTCATTTGGCATTAGTTTAGAGAAGATGAACGATTTCTAGTACATATTTCTTTTTTTAAAAAATGGCTGTCGCAGCAACAGACTTGTGATTATAACAATGGCTCGTAAACATTTAACGACAGTATCTACTAGTGCAACTCCTTGCTGGCGCCAGCATGAGGAGGCTGGCGCTGCACGCTGGGACTGGTCGTTGCTAACATCCACAAAAATTTCTAAAATGTTATCTCCTACAATTGCTCACCATACAAATGTTGTGTAAAGACAATTAAACAATCATCCAGAGAAGTCTTTTCGTATTAATTCATCTCTGTAGATGTTTCTTTTATTTTTGTTGGAGATATTACAGTTGACATGCGATCTCAGAAACACAGGCTCCCGAACCGTGTCAAGTACATGTAACTCTCCTCGTGCAGAGGCCAGTAGGCCATATTGTATTGTATGGATGTTAAGGGCAACAGTATGCCTCCAGTAATATCAAGGGTGATGAAGAGAATAGGCGAAGTTGCGATGCGAAGAGGCAAAGGGACGATAATCCGAAGTTGACATGCGAAAGAGCAAAGTTGCGATAGAACAAAGGGGCGAAGTTGCATAGCGACTTCGTCCCTTCGCATTGCAACTTCGCCTCTTCGCATTCACTTCATCGCCGCTTGGTATAACTGGGGGCATACTGTGGCCTTTACCAGCCATCATCCTATAGTCTTCCGTCAACTATATGAAAGAACTCCTATATCTGATACAGATGGTTAATTAACATACCAGTGAAACCTGTATCCTTTAAGGGTGACATTTTACCACTTTACTGTTTATGGTTCACTTGCCATGTGTTGCTGGGGTAGTTTTTTTTTTTAATTTCTTTGGAAATGCCTGACTATCCCGCACATTTCCTCTGTAATATTAATGAAGATACATCTCCGCATCCACCAAGGACAATTTGTACTCGTTTGCCAAGGTATTTTGCTGATACGTAGGTATTCGTCGGCTAACACAGATGACGGCAGTTTTCATTCGTATCAAAAACCAGAGGTCTTTGCACAGAGCGTAGAATCCAGAGATTTGAATGGTTCTTTGTGGAGAGAGTAGGTAAATGTATATTTTCACCATATATCACAAGTGTGTTTTAAATTAAAATTGATAAAAAGACATTGGTGTGTAAAACCATTTCATTTTTGGAGTGTGTGTTGGTTAAGATATGTGGCTCCTGTTTCCAGCGTGGATCATTTCCCTGACTGACTTGTCCCAGTATGGAAAAACTGATGGATCCTACTGTCATATAGCTCTCGTGTGGAGAAATATTTATTCTTGATGTAGACAGTAATGTAAAAGATTTCGACATATATAGAAAAGAGCTTCACATATATGTACAAATGTCATTTGTAAAATAAACGTTTATTGTAAACATATATAAAATTTATTTGTACAATGTAACCTACGGGTATAGAGATACAGAAGAACTGCACATATGTAAAAATGAATTGCACATTTTCATTTTAGAACAAACGTTTATTGTACATATGTACTTTTTTTGGCGGAGTATGCGCTCTGAGGAGTATGATAAGAAGTACGTATTCAGCGATATCTAGGACTACTGGCTTGACACATTACATATGAAGCATGATATTTTGCGTCAAAAATAAAGAATAACATTGGCTGTAGGTTGAGCAGCCATGAATATATCCTATTTCAGTAATCCTCAACCAACAGTTATCGGACTACCGTACTCCAGGTGTTGAACTAGGTTATATTCATTTCCTAGCAATAAAGCATATATGCCTACATCTGTGCATATTTACAGTGACCTGGTGACGTAGCTGGCCACATGCCGCCTTTAATTTTCCATAAGCGACAATGTTAACGTTTAGCGCTGTAGCTCAGTCCCAAACATTCTGTGGCCAATAAGCTTTGATGCATACCTGGCCCAGCCTGTGATAAAGAAGCCATAAAAATCTTGACACAGGTTGACCGTCAAAATCTGGATCTTTCCAAGCCGGCAGCTGGGAGCAGTGCCTAGCAACGCCAAGAGGACGTCACTCGCAGCCTCATCACTACCTCACACCTTGTGTCCTCTCGCCCAGAATTTCAAACTTTCATCAATAAAGCTCATGCCTCCGCAAATTTTAGACAGTTTCCAGCATTTTAATACCAAGCATGCACCTGTACACCAAAAATGGCTGCCTGGGAGCAAAAAAAGACGTTTTACCCTAAAATACATAGAATTACATTCGGAAGTTGCAATGGGTGTCTGTGTCCAGCTACACAGCCTCATGTACATGTATGCATATTTCCCTACATCTGTGCATATTTACAGTGACCTAGTGACGTAGCTACACAGCCTCGGCTGAGTCAGGCAAAAGTGAAAGTAAAACTCAGTTGAACACTGGAGATACCCAATCTAATAAACAGTAGGCTTGATGTGTTCATGCAACAATTCTGCTGACTGTACACTTAGATGAAGATGGCGTATTACTTCAAGCACGTATTTATCACTTTGATTCTCGTCTACGTCGTGACCGGGGACTCGTGTATAAGGTAGGATACGTAACTCTGAAACCTGGGTAAGGTGGCGGCTCAAAATATTCCTTATTTTGTCCTGAAGCAGATATTTTTAGAATCTCACCAATGAGGTCGCTGCGAGTTCGTCCACTCCGTTTCCGAGTTCGTCCACTTCCTTCCTTAACCCCCTTTGAATGGTGTTTCAGCACCTTGAGAATCGCCATGGGTTTCCCCACTTTCCTTCCATCAGAGTGCTGGCAGCCGTCATGTAAGTCAAATATTAATGAATACGACGTAACACATCTTGACACTAAATACATAAATACTAAGCTAGATACGTAAATGATAAAGAGAACAGTTTCAAGGTGGTCTGTATAAAACTCAGTAAGTGCTCACAAGTGGACTTGAATAAATGACTGCTAGCTTCACACCTTTGTCGCTCATTTTTGTAGACTAGTGTAATTCTGTATTGTTTGATCGTAAACATTTTTACAACACCGATGCATCTGTAAAGGCAGGGAATAAACGGACTCCAAAACTCACTTGGGACTGACATTCTTTTATATACCCATGGAGATTGTCACCGCATACAGGTGGTACAGACTGACAGAAAGATCTGAGAAGACAGGCATATCAGAACAACACTTTTACAGTGTTATTAAGTAAAGTGGTGATATATGTATTATACATTGCTAGCCGCATGTGGTACTGCCGTTACGTATGACCCATATACTTTTTACAGTGTATGATCATAAATCTCTGATGCTGGTTGTATGTACTATCAATGGAGGTAACCCTGTTCCTTATGCATGTATTCTTAACTTGAAACAGTAAACTTTCCAAAGAAGTGAAGTGTCGAACTTGAAATCAATATAGAGGTAATATGAGAAAGGTGCTTCTATTAGCAGTTGCATGTGAATAACAGAACATCAGTTATTCTGAAACAATACTTTGCTCGATGTAACTCGCTTAAATAACTAGAAGTATTTACATGAACAGCTATGCTGTCTTAGCTATATCATCATCTAATGGGACGGTTCAAGTACCGTGTTTTATATGGCATCATAACAACATGTGAATGAGTTATGATATAAGTAAACTAACAGGATAATAAAATCACAGCATGTAAATGTATGCACAAGGCTGTTTGGAAACACTGCAACACATGTAAATGAAACATGTACTACTACACACAGGTCCTACTAAACCATGATGGTTCATGACTACCATCAGACAATGTGAACATCTTACCCCAAATGCCGCCTACCTTTGCTGACAGAACCCTACTGGGATGTCTCCAAAGGTTGTTCGAATAGCAACCTACTACAGGTGTCACATGAAAGAAAGTCAAACATCATGTTATATTTATTTGTTTATTTGATTGGTGTTTTACGCCTTACTCAAGAATATTTCACTTATACGATGGCGGCCAGCATTATGGTGGGTGATAGTATGAGACAGTGTTGTACATCGGATTGGAGTTACGATATGTGGTATTGTTTACTGAGAGCAAACCATTACAGCCAGGCCGAAGCCATGTGTGTTCCTGCACAATCGATCAGCTGTTCGAGTACATGTAAACATTACATAACTGATCAGTAACACATGCTAACGCTATCACTGTTTATGCTACCAATCTTGGTGAAACTTATGACATGATTCAGATTTACACACCTGTTAATCTTTGTATGAATAGTTACACTCACATAATTTTTCACACGATCTCACCTTGTCAAGCTGATGAAAAATGGCGGACACTGAACAAGGTGTCCATTGATTCATGGGTACATATCTGCAATACTTTTCTGTTACCATCTTTTGACGTAAGAAAGTATAAATAAATAAAGGACTCGAAACAGCGGCTCCTTTCAGACAGTCACTCTATTCCACTCCGTTCATCACCTTGAGCAGTCCCGCAGTATGTTACTTGCGTATTATTAGCCAATCGCTATGCTGCAACGTCATGAATATCAATATAGGGGAGCTGATCATGTGATGTAAACATACACGTGCTATGATGTAAACAAATGTGGAGACAATATATGATCGTGGTATCTCGGCTACTTTTCGCACTATCGCTGGTTTCCATTTCCCATTGAGCTGTTGCATGTACACATCCTCTCCTTCCTTTAATGGTTTTTGAGATTGGGTGTTACAGTTGTAGTATTTCTCACTGTTCATCCGTTTCTGTGAAAGTCGCCTTTGTACATCTTTTACGTTTTGTACAGATGGACGCAGCCGTTTTTGTTGGACTGGGAGGTTGTCTCGAAGACGACGACTCATTAGAAGTTGAGCTGATGTAGCGGTTCCATCAGTGGGTGTATTTCTGTAGACTAACAGTCCAATGTACGGGTCAGTACCATCGGTCTGTTCTTTCTTCATGACCCGTTTTACTATACCGACATACTTTTCAGCAAGTCCGCTAGATTGATGATGATAGGGGCTGTTCATGGTGTGCTTGACACCCAATTCTACGGCGAATCTTTTGAATTCTGCAGATGTGTATTGGCTTCCACTGTCAGATATCAGTTCTTCACATATGCCGTGCTGGGCAAAGATTGATTTCATGTGATTGATGACACTGTTGGCGGTGATATTAGGTAACTGGCTGATCTCAAAATAGTGACTATAATACTCAGCCACGATGAGATAGTTACGGTTGTGTTACTCAAACAGGTCTGTGGCTAACAATTTCCATGGCCCGTCTGGTATCGGCGGTGACATCATCGGTTCCTTCGGTAGGGAGGATCTGTGTTCAAGACATGTGCTACATCTGTTCACATAGTCCTCAATTTGTGAACAAGTGTGGCCAGTAGAGAAATTCTCTAGCACGTCGTTTGCAAAGTTCCATGCCGAAATGTCCTGCATGTATCCGTTGCAGCATGTCGACATGCAATGATGCTGGAATCACAGTTTTGCCACTTTTGAACACTATGCCGTTCAAAACAGTCAGTTCGTCTTGCACATGCCAGAATTCTCTCAGATCAGCGTCCACTTGTTGTTTAGTCTGTGACCAGCCTCTGTGAATGACAGATTTAAGTTTGATGAGATTTTGATCCTTTTTTGTTTCCGACTTGATTTTTTCCAGTTTTTGATCAGTTACTGGGATCCGTTCAAATACTGCATGAACATGCTCTTCCAGGGTTGGATCTTCATGTGCGTCATGTCAAGATTTGTAATTTCTCGACAGTGTGTCCGCAATTGGAATTTCCTTTCCGGGGCAAAAAACTATGTTCAAATCGTAGAGCTGTAAGCGCAGCATCATGCGCTGTAGTCTGGGTGGTGCTGAAGCCAGTGGTTTGCGCATGATTATCTCAAGCGGCTTGTGATCACTGTGTACTGTCACTTGTTTTCCATAGATATAAAAATGAAACTTCTCACACCCAAACTGAATTGCCAACATTTCTTTTTCTTTGAGTCTAATTTTGGCTTTTCCTGGAAGACAACCAAGCTCTGTGAAGATATCCTTGATCTCCTTGACCACTGATTCTTTAGTCAAAAACTGCTTTGTGATTGGTTGATCAATTGTCATAACCACTTTCACCAGGTGTAGCAGCTTACAGGCGTTGAAACCTAGGAGGGGTTTCGCTGGGCTATCCACAACTACAAACTCTAAGTTCTGAATAATGTTTTTGTACTTGCATGGTACCGTGCATTTACCTGTGACCTTGAGTTGATTACCACCATATCCTGACAACTTGGAGAGAAATCGTGTTTGTAAAGGTACTTCGCTTGACAGTAGTCTTTTGTATGTTTCTGTGGGAATGCAGTTTACCTGTGTTCCAGTATCCAGTTTACACCTGAGAGTTTTGCCTATGTTTCCTATTTCAATGTTTGCATAAGCTTCATTTTCGTTGTTTTCAGTTTTGTTAACTGTACCGAAAAATACCACATTGTCTTCAGTGTCAGTCTCTGTGTTATGGTTATCTTCACAAACAGCATGAGCTGATTTAGACCTACCCATTCTCCTGAAATGATTTTTGATTCCACATTTCATACAATTTTTTCCCATTGCTGGACAAGTTTCTTATGTTCATATCCAAACCGACCACACTGAGAATTGTCCTCCTTGTCATGTGTGTTCGTTTTCTGAAACTTCTTAAATTTCTGTTGGTTTTGTCCCTGAAATTTCTGTTGACCAGTTTTGAATTTATTCTTTCCAAATTTATTCTCAAAATTTTAGCTCGTGGACTTCATTGGGAGTTTTGTTCAACACTTGTTATTTGGGCTATTTCAGGGCTATTTCATGAGCCCTGGCAATTTTCGTTGCTTTTTCTAGAGTCAGATCATCTTCTAAGAGGAGTTTTTCCTGAACTTCAGATGAATTTGAGCCCATGAGAATCCTGTCTTTAATCATGTCGTCTAGATCATGAAAACTGCAGTCACGGCCAATGAGTTTTAACTGAGTGACCCATTCGTCAATAGATTCTGACTGACCTTGACCCCGTTGATAAAATAACTTACGTTGTACAGTCGTGTTTTTCTTCTGGTTGCAGTAGTACTCGAAAAATTCGAACAGTTTCTCTGGCTTCTTAGAATCTTCCTCTGAAAGTTCACCACTAGAACGCCATGCTCTGCAAATGTCTCTGCCTTTTTGTCCGATATTTATCAAGAACTGTGCGGCTTTTTGCTCCGTTTTCCACTTGTCTGCATCCGGTCCGGTGAACATGAGGTGCATCATTTCCTTCCATCGTGACCAGTTTTCTGCAACATTACCGCTGTCGAAATCAATGGGAGACATCTGTTTCACGTTTGCTGCCATCTCGAGGGTTCTTCTGAACTTCTGACACCATGTAATACTTTTATGTTACCGTCTTTTGACGTAAGAAAGTATAAATAAATAAAGGACTCGAAACAGCGTCTCCTTTCAGACAGTCACTCTATTCCACTCCGTTCATCACCTTGAGCAGTCCCGCAGTATGTTACTTACGTATTATTAGCCAATCGCTAATGAATCAATCGTCATGAATATCAATATAGGGGAGCTGATCATGTGATGTAAACATACACGTGCTGTGATGTAAATAAATGCACGTGGCAAACTATGACAATATCACAACATCAAACAAATTATCTTATATAGCAATAGCATTGCTAATTCTTGATGTTTGTTCATTTATTTCTTTCGTAATAAAATGTACAAGGCTAGAGCCGGTACCTTCTCTCTTTAAGTTACAGACAACATCTATTAATGACACCTCTGCCTGACGTTTTACTAGTTTTAATTCAAGTAACCCATTGTATTTTACTCAGTTGTTTTATGATATTTTTGTATCGATCACATATTCAACCTTTTTCATCGAAATTTGATATGAGAGAATGTAACCTACCAACAGCTAATATACTAAGATATAAATATGCATGTTACATGAGATTTGAAAGCTATAATGTAAGCCTGTATGGCGGGTGATGCTATAATAGTAAGTATTGCCTCAGTAAACTGTCAGGGGATAAATAAAAGACCCAAACGGTTGGATGTTTTTCAGTATCTAAAGGGAAAAGATTTTACAATTTACTCTCTACAAGATGTACATTTCACCAGTGAGATTGGAGCATAGTGCAAGATCCGGAAATGGATTGCTTTAACTATAACAAATGTAAATAACACAAAATCTCGTTTAACGGTTTTATATCTAAAAGAAGACTTTGACTTGGTAGATCCTTGGAGAGATGTCGATATGTAATTGAGGAGATACACCTGGAGACAGCGCACTCCCATATAATAGGCGCGTTTAGATTTCTTTTTAATCTCACGAAATATGCTAAATTCTGTTCAAAAGTCTGATGTAAATACATGTATAAGTTACAGGTCAGATCACTCAGTGATTACTCTAAAGCTGAAATTCTCAAATCTTGAACGGGGGAGCGGATATTGGAAATTCAACAAGATGGTGGAAAGAAATTATAAGGATAAGTTTAAGAAAATAGACCGGATGATGCAATGTTGGGATAAAAGAGACCTCAACCATCTGGGAAGAATTGCTGTCTTAAAATCACTGATGCTGTCACAACTGAATCATTTGTTCAGCTGTCTACCAAACCCACCAGTGTGGCAAATAAAGGAATTTCAAAACAAATGTTTTGCTTTTATTTGGAATAAAATAATAAGCCTGATAAAATTGCACGTAGTACAATAATGAAAGATACGAAAAATGGTGGCTTAAATGTGCCTTCTACTGAAAAATATGTGTTTACACAAAAGCTTCCCTGGGTAAAAAGACTGATATCAGGAACTTACAAGTCCGATCTGTTTTATGATAATACAGTAGTAAAACAAAATCCTTTAGAAATAGGTTCCTCTTTTCTGGAACAGATTGTTACTGTGAAGTACTTAATTTTCGCGTGGAACTACTTTTCGCAGATTTAATAGTTCCAGCGAAAAAAATATCCAATATTGAATCATATACTACAGGTAGTGGTAATAATGAAGTGAAATCTTTGCTAGGCTGACGGGAGTTGCGCTAAGAAAGCCCGACAGGCCAGCTAAATTTTTTAACAGCAGGGAAAGGGATAAAACAAAACGGGAGTTTATTCGTTTGATCAATCTTCGTTATGCCCGTAAAGGGAAAGATATGTAGACACCGGCACGTGCTGGCATCTAATGAATGTTGCTGTGACACACGCTATCCCGCTGGCTGTGTCTCTCATGTGGTCCAGTGAGTCAGCTTCTAACACTGTGAAGTGAGTACAACAACACTATGGCAGTTTGACAACTACGGTAATGTTTCCGGTTTCTGACCTGCTACAGACGACGATTAAAACTGAAAACAATGCAGAACTTACCGTGTTGCTTGATTAAGAGTGAGTGACTGGCGCCGATAATTGTGAATTCATAGGTTTTGGGTTGAACTGCTCAAAAGGTGACAGGTCACTTTGCCAGGTGTTTAAAAGTGCTCATCAATGATTTGAAAAGAAGTGGCACCTACCTGAGTACTGTTCACGGTAGGTGCCAAAGTAATCTCACGTAGTGATAATCGATCCCCCATTGTTGTAAAACAAACCAGGATAAAAGCCACCCATGATGATACCTGTTTCACGTGCTTTTATCTCGGAAAATTTTAAGATTTTATGATCTGTTTTTCAGCATTCTCTTTAATTCCCGCGAACATATTTTTGGAGAAAATCCGGGGAAATAAATTCCAGCGAATAATAGGTACTTACGTTATACCTAGAATTGCAAATAACTTTTGGAAAGAGGTTTTTTATTCGTGGAGTAAAGTTCAGAAAAACATGGAATTGAGAAACATTTCAGATCTGCTTGGAGAATGTGTTTTTTACAATGATTTGTTTGTTATTGGTAATAAACCGTTTGTGTATGGTAAATGGCTCGACAAGGGGTTAAAGACCTATTGAACAGTAACGGGAAATTTCTAAATGTTACAGAATTTAATGAAAAATATGAATGCAATACAAAATATTTAGAATATCAAAGTGTCATTTCAGCAATAAAATCTGCTGGTAATACTGTGGACTGGAATAGTATTTCCTCTCCTTTGCCGTTGCCTCTTATTCCAACAAAAATAGCTCTGTTTCTAATGGCTGTAAACTTTATTACCGATACCTTACTAAGTATAGGGCAAACCGCAACTGGGAGGAAGAGCTGAATGTTAGTTTATCAAATGAAGCTTGGAGAAGCCTCATCAATATGGACTGTAAATATGTTTACAATTTGTGGAAAGAATTCCAAGTTTGGTTGAACAAAATTGCTGGTATACAGCCAGTACTAGATTGTTCGAATGTGTCACTTTGTTTCACACAGATAAGTTATCGACCTTTAAATGTACTTATGTGTGTAAAAAAAACGCCATGTACAAGTTGAAAGTTAGAGGCCAGCTGCCGACAATGATTGATTGATTTATTTGTTTGATTGGTGTTTTTTACGCCGTACTCAAGAATACTTCACTTATACGACGGCGGCCAGCATTATGGTGGGTGGAAACCGGGCACAGCCCGGGGGAAACCCACGACCATCCACAGGTTGCTGGCAGACCTTCCCACGTACGGCCGGAGAGGAAGGCAGCATGAGCTGGACTTGAACTCACAGCGACCGCATTGGTGAGAGGCTCCTGGGTCATTACGCTGCGCTAGCGCGCTAACCGACTGAGCCACGGAGGCCCCCTGCCGACAATGAAATTTGTAAAGAAAGAAATGCAAAGTCTGTATGAAAATGAAAGGCACGTGTATTCTAAGAGGGGACCAAGACAGATTTATGAATTTTTGGTCATCCTGTCATTTGCTATTCAATAGCTAAGTTTAGTTAGTGAAAACTTCACACATCATTGTGTTTTTGTGTGTGATAGACTATTTCGACAGTTACTGAAGACTTTGTGGGTATATTGTATCTAACAATCTCTCATTTAAATATGTACTTCTGTCTGTACAAATGAATCTAGTTAGAAATCTGTAACCCCGCCCCCCCCAAAAATGATCAATAAAAATGTCATTTATAAAAGTTATCAGTAAACCTCAAAGAAGTTTGCTATAAATTTTACCATCTTCCGTTAATTACAGGAGCACAGACTTCCTTCAAGTGAAGAACTCCATTTTCACCTGATACGCAAAAAAACAAAATTACAAACTTTCAAAAAGCTGGACCTAACTAAGTTCGACGTGACGGATTGGCGTCACAAATATAATAACCAAGAACATACGCACCTAAAAGTTACAACATCCTTTACACATATTTCTAGAATATATACGTCATGTACAATGACACTAAACTCCTTAACACCGAAGCCTCGAGAACGCTGGACTGAATTACAGTGCAGGCTATAATGCAAACAAAGGTGAAAATGCAGATCAGACAATGATTCAGGAAGAAATAATAATATATATATAATACAGTGTTTAAAGACGGGTTCGTAACGCTATTGTTTAGGATTGTAGCCTTATTTAAATATATAATTTAAAATAACTATTGGTATCTCAAATAACTTGCATCATTGGCATGAATGGAATGGTTAATATACATGTGGTTTTAAACAAACTAAGGTCACCCAGCCATGCTGAAATGTTTTGAGATCATTTGAAATCTCCTTGTGGTTTTTAGCTCTAACGTTTCGTTTTTTGCAGGTTACCCACGTCCAACCTGGTAACCGGCTGGAACATACAATTGTGCTTCCAGCATGAAGACGGTGGTACGCATGAGGAATTTGCCTTTCTTTCCAAAGGACTGAGAAATATAGCCTCTGTTATATACAAGAACGTGCAGTTTGTCGATGAAGTAAAACATCTTGTGGATTTTGTTGATGTTCAGAGGTTTCCCAGTAAGCTGGGTATCGCTGCTAGAACCATTGAGCAAATCCGCTTTGGTCTTCGTTCGCTGGACAAACTAGTTTTGCACGAACTGCCCATGATCAAAGTAACACGATCAGGGAGCTTTTGCTTTGGTCTTACTTGTGTTAAAGCCGACATAAAAATTAACACAGACAGAGGAACGCCTTTATTTCATTTCAACTTGGTTATTGAAACGCCTTGGCGGGCTTTTGGACTGGTACATGTTGTAACTGATGGACGTTTAGAAGCCACCTTCAGAAGTCTAACAGACTGGCATATGAAGGTTGAAGGTGAGCTCCATATACCCATAATAAAGGCTGACATAGGCGGATCCCTCATGGTCAGCACGACACATGGCATAGAGGGTTGTTTCCACCTTAGTGTGTTTTCCACTCAGCTGTTCGGCGGATGTTTCCATTTTCTGTCTAAGAGTCCTCGTAATCGTCTGCGTAATTGATGACTTTGAACATGATTCAAATGTAGTCTTAAGCTCTTTTGATAGGCTTGTTGTCTCTTTTGATTGAGGTGTTAATAAAAAAAAAAATTTAAATTGTTAAGGAATATTAATGGATAGTCTTACCTCTGCCTAAAAGGTTGTTTGGTTATTCCAAACTTTTTGATCTAACTACATTCGAATTTATAGGACGTAAGTGTATTAATCGATGAAGAGAAGACTACTATTTGTTAATCCATGTATATGTGAATATTCCCTCTACCTTCACCGATTCCTGTAACATCTGACTACCCTGTTACCAGTTTGTTCACCTGCTTGGTTATATAAGACGTCAACCGTAGATGAGACAAGCGGCCACTAACAACAGTCAACAACCCAGTGGACTAATTGATAGGGTGTGAATAACATGACAGTTTCTGTTGGAAATTCTTGTTCAAAAGTTCACACAAGGATGAAATGATATTTAGCTATTTAGACTCCTGAATTTCAGACTGTTTTTGCTTACTAAATATCATACCAAGGCTACAGCATGTATTGTTTAATTTGCCCATTAAGAATACCTGAGCACTAACCTTTCTGTTGATGGCAACGAGTGTCTTTAAAATTATTGTAAATATTTCGTATTTACCTTTTGATCTACCACAGAGCAATATTTATGTCAGTCCAGTACACATATGTTCAGATAATAATCATACTACAATTAAATATTATCTAATCAGAATAATAATCAACAGCTATGGCTGATCCCACGTCCGAAACGGGCAATCCAAGCCATCGTCACAACAGAATCACTTCTGCTGACATCCTCCATACATCTGGTCATTCGGCTATATTTAATGACACCTCTGTGTTCTCGATGGTTTCGAGAAAACGCTCTTTCATCCATTGAACCTTTATTTGGCAGAGAGTTCTTATCGTACTGATGACAGCTCACCTGAAGCCTCTTATTGGTCAGAATAATATGATCATCAGTCAAATTACTATACCCTAGCGTAGTTTAACTCAGCTGGGGGAGGTTGGTCTGTTTCCGATCAATATCTTGCTTGCATTTCAGTTCTCCAAGTCGTAAAAAGCACTTTTCCGAAATAATAGGAATGATCTCAAATATGGAGTTCAAATTTTCAGCCATTCGTCCGCCGGAAAGCTGACTGGATCCTGACAGTACCACTCAATATGGCTTGCCCGGAAACCAGACATTTACCATGGCCAGAAATTTTATTTATTTATTTTTTTATTTCATTGGTGTTTTACGCCGTACTCAGGAATATTTCACTTATACGACGGCGGCCAGTATTATGGTGGGTTGAAACCGGGCAGAGCCCGGGGGAAACCCACGACCATCCGCAGGTTACTGGCAGACCATGGCCAGAAATAAGCGAAAAGACGGGGGCCTCGATCTGTACATAAACGATGAGTGTAGTGACACTCTTCTGAGGGAAGATCTTTCTTTTATTGATAACAATGGTGACTATGAGTCGTTATCTATTGAAACAAAAATTAACGCTCAAAAATACTTGTTAGGTATAATTTAATCGCCCCACATATAAAAATAACAATAATTTCAATAAAAACCTATTACCATGTTCCATAACATAAGAGCGGGAAATATGGAGAGATTTTAATGATGGGAAATTTTAATCTGGAACTTTTTAAAACTGATCACCACCCACCAACTAAAAAGTTTCTGTAATCCATGCAGTCGTATACTTTTTCCCGAAAATTATCAAACCAACTAGGGTGAAGTCTACAGAGGCTACCATAATACATAATATATTTACAAACTATCATTTTTTAGGATTTCTCTGCTGTTCTCCTAGATGACATCATTGGTCATTTCCATGTTTTGTCACATCGACAAACAAATTTTCTCAGTACCATCAAGCCAATCCACATTAACCCATAGACATATAACTGCAGAACAGAAGGAACAATTGGTCACAAAAATACAGCAGAAAAACTGGGACGAGGTCTATGGCGTGAGCGACGTGAATTTAACATTAGATATTTCCCTGAACGATTTCAGTGACATCTAGGATGAGGGTTTCCTGCTCATCGAAACAATTCTTTCCAAAGTCAAAATAAAAAAAAACATGGATAAGTTATGCTATTTTAAAATTTATTAGAGACAAAAAAAATGTCTGTATCGACTTCACTAATCACAGAAAAACCAGGAACCTAGAAATATTTATGAACGCTACAGAAATAAACTAAATCAAACTTTCTGTCTTGCTAAGAAATGGTTTTATGAAGGAAAGTTTACAATAGCACATAACAGACATATAGAAAGTATTAAATGAATTGTTAAGTAAATCCAGGTCTGGAAAGTTGAAAATTATACAAATACAACGGATACAAGATCGCTGACAGCGATTTAAAAATATGCATTTTCCTATGCAATAACGTTGGGTGTGGGGGGGGCGTTTTCTTTACCCATGCCCTTTGTTACCGATAAAATCACATGATCTCTAGCTTCTGATCCGTCTTACAGAATTCTAAAAAATTTAGTGTAGTTACATTTATAGACCATACAAAAGCATTCGATACCGTCAACCATAAAATTCTCGTACATAAATTAGAAAAATACGGCTTTTATATTACTAAAAACTGGCTTGAAAGTTATCTTAGCCAACTCTAAATAATAAGTTGTCTACTCCTTAACCGATCTCGTGCGGTGTGCCTCAGAAATCAATTCTCTGTCCTCTTCTGTTTCTAATATACATTAATGATATTATTAAAACATCTACTTTACTCAATTTCAGACTGTTTGCCGGCTATGTGCGCTTGCATCTGTCGGGTTATGTTCTTGCCCACACGCAAATACAATGTCAATTGAAATGACTAAACTGAATGACTGGCTGGTCAGCAACATACTAACTCTAAACCCGGGGAAAACAAAATTCAAGTTAATCATACAATTTAGATACCAAAAAGATATTAAAAAAATTCATAGTTGATATATTCGGTAACCCGATAGATGACGTTAGTCAGTATAGATTTCTGGGTTTGTTTTGTAATGAAAAACTCGATTGGACAACGCATATTTCAGAAATGTCGAAGAAAGTAAGCAGAAATGTCGGTCTAATTTTTCACTTATGAGATTCTCTAAACCTTAAATGCCTCTGCACTCTCTATTATTCCCTAATCTATCCTTACCTTGTGCATTGTAATATAATTTGGGGAAATACATATCTATCTTATTTACGTCCTCTTGTGATTCTTCGTAAAAAAAGCGATCTGGACTATATTATTTTATAGTAAAAATGCTCATACGCTTCCTCTTTTTGTCAAGCTTGGCATTCTGCCCCTTCCCGCCATAAATACATGTTACATCAATATCTACTGAATCTAGTGTGCCATTCCTTGCTTGAGCCATCTCGAAATAGTTGTCGTCCCTTTGACAGAACTAGCTTTTCACTTTACACCACTGGCAGCAAAGTTCCTCGCGAATTGAATAAGTTGATATAAAGCCATGTAATTTATTATTTTAAAATATTTAAGAAAAATATGCTCTGTGGAATTGGTATAGTGGTATTTTATAAACTTCTTATTCCCGTTGTAGTTGTTCATGGTATTTTTTGTAACATTTGTAAAGTTATTATCGTTGTCTTTTGTTTCCGCACCCAATCCATAATTATTTTTCACCACTATGTGCTCTAATAAATAAATTAGCATTATATCTGGAGTGATAAAGCAAGACCCTTGCGGTTTTACCCCCTGTCTTTTGGTCGTGGGTAAATTAGAGGACCTTCTGTACATAGTGTTCACAATACAACTTTTGTTCGCTTGATGATTCCATACTTTTATTTCCTCGTTTACTCTTTACTCTGCCCATCTGGGCGTTTTGTTCAGTAAAATCTTGAAAGTTCTGTGGTCTCTTTTTTTCGGTGAAGTTTGTCCTGCACAATTGACTGACTTCTGTTTAACACTATGCTCAAGGATTGTTTACTCATGATGGCTTCCTCTCCGGCCATACGTGGGAAGGTCTGAAGCAACCTACGGATGGTCGTAAGTATCCCCTGAACTCTACCCGGTTTCCTCCCATCATAACGCCGAGGGGAACCGTTTTAGTGGCCTAACGGTTACAGCGTCCGCCTTGAAGTCGTTCGACACCAGGATCAAACCCGAATCGGGTCATGATAAAGATTTTAAAAATAGTACTTTCTGCTGCCGCGCTTGGCGCTCAGTAGTGAGAGTTTAGAGCAAGGAAACATCACTCGTTGGCCCTGTGTAAATATAATGTGACTGGGTGGTGTGTCATGTCTGGTGTCTTCGGCATGACTCATCAGTGTACATACATACATAATGCTGGCTGCCGTGGAATAAGTGTAAATATTCTTGAGTACGGCATAAAACAACATTCAAATAAATAGACATATAAAGGCTTACTTCCATTTTATGGGTGAAGGAAAGCGGAGTGCCCTGAGTGTGCCACCGACCATGTACTCGACAAACCTCTTCACTCTGAGCCATAACTTGTTTAGTTGATTGGTGTTTTACGCCACACTCAAGAATATTTCACTTATACGAGGTCGGCCGGCATTATGGTGGGAGGAAACCGGGCAGAGCCCGGGGGGAAACCCACGACCATACGCAGGTTGTTGAAAGACCTGCCCACTTACGACCGGAGAGGAAGTCAGCATGAGCTGGACTTGAACTCACAGCAACCGCATTGGTGAGAGGCTGCTGGATCATTACTGTGCGCTAGCGCGCTAACCAACTGAGCCACGGAGGCCCCTAGGATAACAATGTACTTCCTCAGTTACGTGTACTCAATAAACCCATTCACTGACAACCACAACCGAAACAACACGGGCTGGATTTCAACCTGCGATCTCATTGGTCAAGGCCCGGTGGAAAACTAATCCGGTAGTATCTGACCCACTTCAGATAGTAGATGTCAGGTACTACCAGACTAGTGGAGTGAATGAGTGAGAGCTTGGGGTTTAACGTCGTACTCAACAATTTTTCAGTCATATGACGACGAGGGAATCCTTAAGGTGTATGTAATGTATCTCCTTGTTGCTAGACGGATTTCCCCCACTCTTTTATCTAGTGCTGCTTCACTGAGACGACTTACCGAAGGCAAGTAAGAAGCCCCGCCCAAGCCATTATACTGATACGGGTCAACCAGTCGTTGCACTATCCCCTTCATGCTGAACGCCAAGCGAGGAAATTACAACTTTCTCTTTTCAAGTCTTTGGTGTGACTCGACCCTGGATTGATCCTGGATCTACCGCTCCCGACCAGACTAGTGGAAAACTAGAAGTTATTAGGGTTGAGAATGATGCTCATGCACTCATCTGGAAGTTTTGTTACATGGTGACATGGTGTATGTGTATGCACTTCAATTTTTGTACAAAACACTCCAACAAATGAAATATAAAGTCAATAAAGGCTAGAGGTTCTTTTATTAACAAATACCAATAGATGACGCCAGTTAAATATATTAAACTTACTGACCCGTATTTTTGACAGTGGCAAGTGATCCCAAATTAGTTAAAGTTTGATCTTGCTGTTTCGCATCTTCATCACAATGGTCATAAAAAAAAAACATGTACATTCACACATGCTTCACGGGAACAATCATTTTCGTTTTTTCGCTTCCAAACTATACGTAATTAGGATGCATGTTTTACAGTTGCTCTGAGTCAAGTAAAGACAATTGCACTTCCCAATGTAAATTCTGTGTATAATATTGCCATATCTATATCCCAGTAAAGTCTCAGTGCCACATGAGTATGGGGAAACCGAAGAAAAAAATACTTTTAGTTTTTGAGTACTGCAAAGTACTGCAAGACTTGAACTAACTGAACAGGAATTTTTCACTTCACAATAGTTCACACGTCAGGACTTTAGTTCAATGTCTGTTGTTGATTTTGAAGTAGAATCAACATACTGCTCACTTCTGGTAATAATGTGACCACATGTGTTTAGTAACATATTTAAATACTATTGACAGGACTTATTTCAAATATTTTACAATTTAATACTTCTCAAACATATCAAGGAGTCCATATTATTTGGTGCTAATATACCAAATTTCAAGGTGCTAAAATGAATATCCACTTGCCCTAACTCTACCCTAAAAAATATTTTTTGGTTTACAAAAGGTAGAATTTGCTACAAAATGAGTATGTGATATATAAATACCAACAGGAAACATACTTGACATATACTTGACACACTGTAGTTGCTCAATCTTTCTACAACAATTAAGCCACGCCATCATTAAAAAATTCTGTAAAGTTTATATCAGGATTTGTTAAAAGTTTTTTTCCATATATTTTTCTTCTCAAGCTATACTATCTTTCATAAGCCAGAATAAAGAAAATTATTCTCTACCAAACAACCCATTTTCTCTGGTAGTCAGATTAATCTCGTAGTCAAACTTCAACCTAGGTTCCACCGAGAGAATTTAATCAACACTAGACAATATTTGGAGGAGTTATTGCATGGTAACCAAAGACCCAAATTAATCTGCCTAGCTTTTTGCAAAAAAAAATGGGATAAAAAGTAAATTTGAACTACTGTACTCCACCTAAAAGTAACATCTTTCAAGTGACATCTTTTTCAAGTTTGATTAATTTCTTATCAGAAAAAGTGAAAGGTGGGCATCAATAGTATCAATCATTTAAAGGTGTTTATGTGCTTCTGAAAGTGCATCTCTACATGCACAATTTTTGGTGAAATACAAAAATCCAAAATCAGATCAGACTGGTAGTTTGAGTCCTAAAACACATAATCATTAGGCAGTAACCATCTTGGGCCCTTACATGTCAGTGTGGGTATGGATATACCGTTCAAACAAACAAGAGTTCGCATAACAGCAATATTTCATTGACATCAGAAATGGAAATTACATGTATTAAGTGATACAATTTAAAATCACAAATATGCCCCGAGTTCTGTTTAGGCAAATTGCCACTGGAAGTAGATGCTGGTCAATTATCAGGACCACAGTCTATAGAAGCCCAGGGTAATGGTCAGACAGGAAAGGACAGTTCCTGAAAACAAACAAGAGTAACCATGAATCACCAACATAAAGCACAAATACCACCTAAATCCATTCAAATCACCTCAGCTTTAACTGGCCTAACAAGTACAGTCCACCACATGTTTTCACCAAGGCCTCACAAGCAATGAAAGCAAAGCTTTAGTTTGCACTGAGAGCATGCATGTGGGGATGTTGACCATTCTATGCAATCTATCATATCTATCCCACATAAAAAACACAAATTCAGGTGAACACAACAAAGGCATCAACAAATGCATTTGTTTGGAAGGCTTAAAAAAATACTAGCTGCATTGTGGTGAGTATAACCCCTAAGGGGAACATTCATGGGTGTTGATGATAGGTATGTGGTTACCATGACAACTGCACAAGTGGACAAATGTGTCCACCAAAAATCAGTCGGAGTTATCGTCCAGATACAAAATCATTACTATTCATACAGTATATATAAGGAAAATGACTATCTGGTTACCACGACAACTGTGAAAATGGACAAATGTGAGTTACGACACACCATCATCTGTGTATCCACCAAAAAATTACAAATCTATATGGAAAACTGTTGGACTTATAGCCCGGACACGAAATCCTATCTATCTGTATAGTATATTTATTTATTTATTTGATTGATGTTTTACAGCGTACTCAAGAATATTTCACTTATACGACGGCGACCAGAATTATGGTTGGTGGAAACCAAGCAGAGCCCGGGGGAAACCCACGACCATCCGCAGGTTGCTGAAAGACCTTCCCACGTATGGCCGTAGAGGAAGCCAGCATGAGCTGGACTTGAACTCACAGCGACCGCATTGGTGAGAGACTCCTGGGTCATTGCACTGTGCTAGCGCGCTAACCAACTGAGCCACGGAGGCCCCCATCTGTATAGTATACATAATGCCTCTTGCTGTTTAGTTCCAGTCAGCTTAATCTGGCAATCTGGTAACCATGACAACCGCGGAAATGGACAAATGTGAATCACGACACATCATCATCTGTACGTGCATGTGTCCACCAAAACTTAAGCCTCCACACAGAAAGCAGTTGTAGTCATAGCCCAGAAACAAAATCGTATCTATTGATGTAACACATATAAGGCAAATGGATATCTGATTACCACAACAACTGCGAAAATGGACAAATGTGAGTCACCATACATCGAAAAAAAATACACCAAATATTAAACCTCTACACAGAAAACAGTTGGAGTTATAGCCTGAACACAAAATCATATCTATTTATATAGTATATATAAGGAAAATGGCTATTATGTTTTGTAATGGCAGGGGCATATAAAAATGTATGAAATGTTAAGTTTGTTGAACTGGTACCTACAGAGTTTTCCGCCAGTTTCTTTTAGCCCAAATCATAAAACTTTCTGCCCAAAGTTGTGTATTTCTTATTTCTTAATTTGACTGCTCTTCAACGACATACTCAAGAATTTTTCCCATTTAATACGATTGCAGTGAGAATTACGGGTGGAAGAAACCCGGCTGCCTGTGGTAAACTCCCGACCTTTGGTACGTCACTCAGGAACTTTACTCACATGTACATTGACAAGAATGTCAAAGATTTTATTTATTTATTTGGTTGGTGTTTTACTGAAGAATGTTTCACTTATACAATGTGAATGTGGTTAATGTACAAATTATCTATCAATTCCAAGGCTGGTTTTGAACCTAAACATTGAGTGTCTCAGGGATTGAAAGGCAAGTGATTCTAACCACTTCCAGTTGTGCTTAAAACTATAACAGTAAAGAGCTGCGAAAGTGTAACAATTTTGATACACATTTAGCAACAAGCAGACTTACTCACCTCCAGCATATTTCAGGATATCATTTCGGTACTGCTCATAAATTGTACGTAGATTAGCTACTTCTGTATCAATGCGATTGTTTAAAATAGCCCGATGCTTTTCACCTTCTGCATGCTGTAAGATAACCAGGAACACAGGTTTGAAATGAAGGTCATGGGACATCATGGGGTGTCATTTGTTTGCCAAATCAAATTGCTAACACAGGGAGGGCTTTTTAAAATGAATTTATACAGAGTGTAAACACTACTGCACTGAACGCCAATCAATATTACACAACAGCTGTGGAGAATAAAACATATGTCTCTATCCTGCTAGCATTTGAATGTCATATTCAGCTTTTCATATTCATAAAAAAGACGGAATAGGACAAGTAAGAAAAACCCATGTTTATAGATACACACTGGTATGATGGTTATTGTGTGCTCACACAAGATAACACATGTATGTATATGTATTTAATGTGAAATACAACAGTTCACTCGTGCTTAAAAGACTGAACCTGTGATATGTGTGATACCTGTGACAGTTTGACCATATATATTTCACAGACTAGGTTGTCCCGAAGCGTTGCCACACAGCATTATGACATGTACATGTGTAGCTTTGCCAACATAATTAGGAGTTATAACAGAAGACTGTGATTTTGTGATTTTGCAGATACAGTATGACAAACTCATTATCTTTTTGATGATAATCCATTTTATATGCAAACATTTACCTCAACACATACATGTACAATGGGGCCTCACCAAAGTACCTCTATGGTAACTATAACACCCAAATGGGGCATTTTTGGAAGAACTGTGGTGGGGTGGAACCTTAGAATATTGCTGGCAGTAATGATTACAAGCTGCGTTGAAATCAGTCACTGTGTGCATGTCCATATGCACCCTGTATATGAGATGAGAGAACTGGTCCTTACGGTCGAAACTTGTTTCTAACTCTCTTTGCAGTGAATCAGCATTTCAGAAGTCTTGCGAGTTCACACAGGTTTTGTGGAAAAAAAGCATGATGCTGCATCTGGCAAGCCACCAGGGCTAGAAGATGTTTTTAGAAGATGGTAGTTGCCAGATTGAATATACATGTACATCTTTATGATAGTTGACAATGGAGGTCTCAATTCTCATTGCATCACATGTTAAACACTAATCTTATGTTTACATATATATATATATATATATATGCTGTACTGTGGGCAAAGGGAGGTAATTCAACAGGGATCTATCGCTATTAACTGCCCATCATCACCCTTTGCCCCTCCATACTGAACTTCTCACAATACTAACCGCTTCCTTAGCTCTGCTCCTCTCCAAGTTTATATCCAGAGATACCTGTCCTCTTAACTTGGCTACTTCGTCTTCTACAGTCTGCTTCATTCTGTTGATCTCTAGAGTTTGTTTCTGTAAGGAAAGATTTACCTGGGTGATAGCTGAGTGATTCAATGATACATACCTGTAATGTGTGACTGATACATACCTGTAATGTGTGACTGATACATACCTGTAATATGTAACTGATACATACCTGTAATGTGTGACTGATAGACTGATCTCTTAAGTGTTTGATCAAATTCTCACTCCACGACATGCTCAAGTACACATCGAAGTTCTACTCACATATGACAAAAACACATGCTGGCAAACTTCCCAGGTACAGCCGGAGACGCCGCCAACACGAGCTGGACTTGAACTCACAGCAAGTCTCTCACTTGAAGAGAGGCTCCTGGGTCATTGTGATGTAATATGTAATATTCGGACACTAATTAGACAAGATGTTTTTTTTAACTAGTACACATATGTATTTACCTGTTTGCTTGTGTTTTACGCTGTATTTATGAATATGTCACTTGTATGATTGCACTAATCAGGCTTATAAGAGGAGACTAAGTTGGGTTCCAAGTAGAGATGTCACTGGTCAAGGGTCTGTCCAAGGGCCAACTTCAATGCTTCACTACACCTTACTCATCCAGTCAGAAACAAAAATAGCTGTCAGTGCTTGCATATTATAAGTGTCAAAGTCAACACTAAAACACACGAATTTGCTCCATTTAACTCAGTGATAATCCAGTCTGCATGAGGCTTTCACTTTCTACCCACAGGAGGTAGGGGTAGGGTGAAGAGTTTCACTTTCTACCCACATGGGAGTAGGGGTAGGGTGAAGAGTTTCACTTTGCTACAAACTGACCTGAATTACATACCTCTGTTTCATTTCTCAAGGCTGAAAATTCACTTTTTTCCAAAATAAGCATGTCCTTTTTGACTGAGGCTATGTTAGCTAAAAGTTGCTGGACTGTGATCTCCTGAAATGACAGAAAATAAATCAGCAAAAACTATGCATTTAATTGCATGATTGGTCTAATTTGTATAACACTCTGCTCAAACCATGGACGTCAGGTACATGTGTACCTGAAAAAAGTCTGTATACATACATAATGACCACAGCAGAACCAGAGGATTTGATCTGAATGTGTACTCAAGAATTTTTTTCTTATTTGATGGTGGCCAGTGTTACGAGCACAGGAAACCAGACTGGCCTGGTGGAGTAAACCACTGATATTTGGCAAGTTACTGATGAACTCTGCCACATGTGACATATAGATATCTCATAGTGATCTTCAATGGATGCTAGACTGTACAAACAATCACACAAGGGTTTTTGACTACCTAATTCCACCAAGGCTTCTCTAGCAGGGAACACATTGGATTCTACAAATTCTCTTTCCCAGGATGGTTTTAAAACCCACATGTCGTTAGCTAGTAAATCTGAAAGCGAGACCCCATTGATCAAGTGCCTGTCATCATGAGAGGAAGTCTTTACCTCTATGCAGTGTCATCAAATATACATATATATAGATATATATATATATGTTCATAATTTACCATATATGTACATGCACTGCATGTACAAACTCTTGTTCCACCAGGCAGCCCTGGTCTGACAATTTGTAAACTTTATATCCTCCGGTCAACAGACTGAAACAAGTTAACTGTATTAATATCAGTATTTATATAATATTTTAAAAATGTCAAACATCAAACATCTTTTGCAGGATGGACAAAATTTTAGCCCTGACTTCCCAGAGGCAGAGGAAAGTGAAAGCAATAAATTACCACATCTGCTATGTGAAGTCATGTCCACATATTGCAGTAATGTATATGTTCACGAATCTACATTTCAAACACAACAAGCAAAATTAAAATGAACCTTCTTTTACACTCCCTGTACCTTTCAACTATTATTTCAGTTCACCAGTTTTGATTTTGCTCAGTTCCACGAAATGATATGACTAATGTGGGAATGAAAATTAAATTCTGCTACTTTTTCTCCTTCAAGGAGAAGAATTAACAAGTGTTCACAAATGGAAAGATGTCATACACGCTCGGTTACTACAACTCAGGCAGACAGATCTATATGATAAAGATATGAGCTTGTCTTTCCTTGAATGTGAGTAAGGCTGACATAATGTAACATGGCTTTAATTTACCAGCTGGGGATTTGAACCAGCAATCTCTAGGTTTCAAGTCCATGCTTATTTCACTAGACTAAAGGGAAATTCTCACAGCCTGCAGATAGATAGTGCTTACATTTCACTCTGTTGCACTGAACACGACAGTGGTGGATATCAAAGTCTGCTTGGACACCTTTTCTGTCATATAACAACATTGTCTCCTTGTAGCTGGCAAGTCTCAGCTTTACATCTTACACCAAACTTACTTTATACTCCTTGGCTTACCACGCACAATGTCCCACTCAGGCACACTATACTGACAATGAGTGAATCAGGATTATCTCCCTTGTACTAAGTGCCAAGTCAAGACGTAGCAACACGGCTTAATTATTAACTACTGTGTGCCATGTGACGAGGTAATGACATGGCTTATTAAATACCCAACTTAAGACTGAACCTGGGTATTATGCCTCCCTGGCAGAAAACACAAAGTAATCCCGATGAGGTTAAAAGAGAAGACACCAACATAGACCAAATGCACTTATCACAATAGTATATATATCCCATCCAAAGTTCATGAAGTGCACCTTTTTATTTTTGTGGTGGGGTATATCTGAGTTATTGCAGTTCCAAACAAGCAAAATTTCTCACACACATAAAACTGAATGCACTCATTATTTTTAATGGATCAGACAAAAGTTTTTTCTGTAACGCACAAACACACCTGTTCCTACTGTGATATTATGTGATCCCTGTTCTCCCTCTCTGCCATACAGACTGAGTGAGTGCAGGGTTTCACTGACGCAACAGTTTCTCCAGTACATGTATGGCATATTCCATGGCTTTGTAACAGTTCTGTTTTAAAAATAAATTAATATAGTTACCAGGCATATGAGAAAGAAATGGCTGTTTCCACCCTTCTGTCAAATTATTTGTTGTCTTTTCCTTAACAGTACTTTATAAGAACATAAATGTTTAAATGGTACAAAATACCTGGTGTGCTTTTGTCACTAAGATCTTATTCTGCTGTTCTGTCTGGGTACTGACTACATGAACCAGTGCTTCCGTAACAGTTTCGCTTTGCTCTGCAGTGAATCCTGTCAAAGAAAAATCCATGTATCAAGCTTATATGTAGGAAATGAAATGTTAGCCTAGTAATGAATATTTTATTTGATTGGTGTTTTACGCCGTACTCAAGAATATTTCACTTATAAGACGGCGGCCAGCATTATGGTGGGAGGAAACCGGGCTGAGCCCGGGGGAAACCCACGACCATCCGCAGGTTGCTGACAGACCTTCCCACATGCAGCAGGAGAGGAAGTCAACATGAGCTGAACTTGAACACAGTGACCGCACTGGTGAGAGATTCCTGGGTCATTACGCTGCACTAGCGCACTAACCAACCAAGCTACGAAGGCCCCATATTAATGAAAAACTGTCCAACCATTCTTCACCAATGTCAGTATGTTCTGCAGAGCAGAAATTTGACAAATGGCAATCTGTGTCAAGTCTTATCACTTTTCCCACACAAAGATCCAGGATATTGTTGACTTACAGGTCGTTTACATTAGTATACAACACAAAGTATATAGTTGAATGTACAGAGCTTCTCGCACCACTTTAGTATATATGCCTATACCTTTCTTTACTGATTGACCTGTTTCTCCTGATACAGTGCGGTCACTGTGAGCTTAAGTCCAGCTCATGCTGGCTTCTTCTGTGGCCATACGTGGGAAAGTCTTTCAGAAACCTGCAGATGGTTGTGGGCTTCCCCGTCTGCATTTTGGAGTCAGGAGTCCTAAGAGACTATAGGAAACCACTGCAACTTGCTGGGTACCTCCAAACAAATCTTCTAACACAATGCTGTCGCAAAACCTACATGTATATGAGCTGCAGGGATGTCACCATACAATCTCACTATCATGACTGAGATCCATGATAACCTTAAAAATTTTGTCCACAAAAGTGCATTTTTAGAGGCAAACAAATGTCATAAAATATTACTTTTGGTGCTAAAACTTTTTCTGGTAATTTTTCCAAGAGAATATCATCCCTTGTTCCAAACTAACCTCAGAAGGACTTTCTAAAACCAAAAGAACTCTTGGAGTCAGGAATAATGGGCAACTTAGTCATGGATGACATTTATAGTCATTTATTTATTTATTTGATTGGTGTTTTAGGCCGTACTCAAGAATATTTCACTTATACAACAGTGGACAGCATTATGGTGGGAGGAAACCGGGCAGAGCCCGGGGTAAATTCATGAGGATCCCCAGGTTGCTGCCAAACCAACTTTTGAGTCCAAAAGTGTGCATTTGAAGCTGTCCAGAAACTGAATCTCAGAACTAACAGAACATACCTGCAGCTTGCAGCTTTTTCACCAGAGCATGAGTGTCGAAATAGTAGTAAATCCTGTTCAGATCAAGATCTCGAGCTTCAGAACACATGTGGCACACCGGCAAAACTTCAACTGCATAAACATATTTCATTAAAAATGCTGATATTTATCTCAAATGAGCCATGTCATGTCACTGATCACAAGTTATACGAATTTTGCGATAAATAAAATCCCCCGAACATATTCTTACATTGATAATGTAATGTGAAGAATTTTCAGAAGAACCTTGAATCTTTGGTCTTGCCTACATGTAATAAAATGACAAGCAAATACACTAAAATGATACATGAGAAGGTACTATACATGAAGAGTATGGTTTTAAGGAAAATGAAAAAAGATACATGCCTAAAACGCACACTGGGAATGCGGGGCCAGCTTAACACCCCCAACAGAGTTGTTTTGATAGCTATCATCATTGGTGTTACCAAATAAGGCTATCAGATAAGGCTACGTAATTTGTTGATTGACTGCTGGGAGGGGGAGGATACAAAACCTGTTGTTTACAGCCATTTTTACACCCCAATATGAAGCTGAAAAACTCTTTTTGCACCTAAATATGTTAGGCCACATTTTATACTCCATAATGAGAAGTAAAAGCTAAGCTGTATACTTTGAGTTCTTGCTAAGCTTTCTTCTGCAACATACTGATGTATCAGTGCAGCCTGACAGCTTGCGCATGGCTTATCATAGCATTCTACCACCTCTTAACATTTTTAAATGCATGGCACTCTGCCTTGAACAAGTCATTTAATCAGGGGGTACATCAGTATGGCAATTTGAGGCTGAGCTGTACGACAATACAATACAGGAAAGGGGTTCCTTGAAAAAGCAGACTGTGTATAGACCCATAAATGCATAGACTTTTATCTTCAATCATGTCCTAACATCACTACTGTTTTGACAATGCCTACCAAAATACTGGTTATAAAAAGCAATGATCACAAACATCTGGTTTCGTTTTTGCATTATTATGTTCAAATTCATACACTGAAGTAACAATTCTGAAGCATGGGGGCAATTTCAATGTAATATTAGGCAAATGTAACTTTACATGGTTTTCCTTTGACAGCCAAGCCTAAAGAACATGGACGAGACACGACGGCAGCAAACACGCTGTAGGCTTTTCGGAAATCTTTTGCATCCCAACACAAGCGTCCTAAAACTTGTTTCAAAAGCACTGAGCGATTCATTGTCACGAGTCGATGGATTAATAGTAAAAAGTAACTTAACAGTATTAGCCGCTTGGTGTTAAGTTCTGACTTTGTCTCCGCACATCGGGAGTATGCGAACCCTGTGTGGAGAACTCAAAGGAACAGTCCAATGTTTAACAGGGTAGCCAGGTCTCCTCTACATTTAAAAATCTACAGAATTAATAGTATTGGTAATTCTGGTACCTTGTAAAATATATTACATGAGAAGAAGAGATCAATAAATTTAGTGTATACTGAATAATGATGCGGTTTTGATTCTTAACATATTTTACATATTAAACTATGTACCCTTTTACTGTGTCAGCCCATTTCATTGCATCTAATATGGCGATTGGTCTTTTGTTCGAGTCTGTTGTAAACACAATTCCTATTGGTCGACAGCTAAACCAGGGAGTTTTAAACGGCAAACTTGTAGTGCATTAGAGCCGCGTGTGAAAGGGTGATAAAACCGTAAAATGGCAACTCAAAATACAGACCCTGCGGCAGCTACATCAACAAGGAACAAAGAGATGGATAATGGATCTTATTCTTCTAATGATAACCATTCAGTTTCAAAAAGGTAAGTCCAATGTTGAGCAAAAAGTACAGTACCTTTATCCATATCCAACAGTGTAAAACGACAACAACAATATTCAACATCGATCTTATATTTTATTTTTGCCTTAGCTCGCGAAAATGCGAGATTATTGTTGGGATTTCTCTCTGTAATAAGTGTTAAAATGTAGTGTACAACGTTCAGTGTTAATTGTGGATCTAGGTGTTGCTTTTATTTGAAGAAATCGCGTTAAAATTTGCCCCTTCTTCCAAACGGGATTTTAAAGTTGAGGTTGCTGTCACGTGTAGAGTGGCGTCAATTCATTTCAGAACCAACACTTCACAGTGAACATCTGGGAATGGACACATTGACTAACAAGTAGTTCGAGTACACTGACTGTTGGTTGAGAAATATTTGAATGCGACGTATTCATGGCTGCTCAACCACTCTCAGAGTCAAGCAAGTTTGTTGACCCGAATTACCACTTTACATACCTCTAGCTGGTCATATCCACGTCGTAACATATCCCCTTCCAAGTGCCACATGGAATTTTGTAATGGTAATCCAGTAAAGTATCGTTTCACGCCTAAAGTTCGTGCAGGCCATATTGTCACCATACCTCCTGGACTTCATTATTCGAAATTGACTTTATTTAAGATAGTGCAAAATTATTATTCTATATAGCTATATAAATTCCAATAAATGAAAGATTATGTTTGCAAAAATAATGCACAAGAATAAGGTTACCTCTGTTAAAAAAAAGAACTGAAAAGAGTTCACATGTTCCCAGAATTATATTCATGGTAGGGGCCTCCGTGGTTCAGTCAGTTAGCGTGCTAGCACAGCGTAATGACCCAGGAGTCTCTCACCGATGCGGTCACTGTGAGTTCAAGGCCAGCTCATGCTGGCTTCCTCTCCGGCAGTATGTGGGAAGGTCTGCCAGCAACCTGCGGATGGTCGTGGGTTTCCCCCAGGCTCTGCCCGGTTTCCTCCCACCATAATGCTGGCCGCCATCGTATAAGTGAAATATTCTTGAGTACGACGTAAAACACCAATCAAATAAACAAATAAATAAATATATTCATGGTAAATACATGGCAGCTATCTTGAAAACATGACAGTACCACATAACCTGTAGGCATTTTACACATGAAATGATACTTTATTGTATATACAATAAAAATTTGCGTGGCAATTGAAAGGGGATGTGTTACATCATGGATCTGACCAGCTATAGGTAGGTGGAGTTGTTATTCAGGCCACTACCTGTTTCACACCATTGAGAAAAAAATTTGCTTGACAGACTGATTGAGCAACGGTGAATATGGCGTATCCAAATATTTCTCGACCAGCAGTCAATGTACTCAGACTAACAAGAGGATCAACCCATTCTTTACAACTGCCTTTTCCCATTATCTCCTTTTTCTTAAAGTTTTCCTAGACCCTTCTGCACATGCAACTACTACAAGAGAAGTTATTTTGGCCAGGTACTAGTCTAAAATACAACTTTTCTTCACAATCACAGAGCACAATATCCAAGGACACATTAGAAACAATTTAGAATTGTTAAGTCTGGTGACTGCCACTCAAGGTACAGGTTTGAAACTAAACCCCGGTCTAAGGATTGCTTATAAATATTAAAGACATACATGAAAACCCCTGGCCATAATTATCCTGGACAATTTGTGAACTGATTATCACATTCTGTCGACATTCCGCTACCCTGTGAGCAAAGTTCACTGCATATTTGTTACACAACACCAAAAAGTGCATTTTCACACTTTTTGCCTGCACTGAGTAGACATAGCCCAAGATCAACTGAGACACTACTAACAGAGCACTCAGCATTGGTGTAACCTACCTCCATGCAGACAATTTCACTGAAAATAACAACTAGAGCCATCATTATAGTTGGTGTGCACTGATTCCTCCATGTCCTCCATGAAGTGAAAATGTGCCCAAGCCAGCATCAGCGAGCCATTGTTTTAAATTCAACAAGAAAAACTTGTATTGGAACTTCTGGCAATTCCTGGCAACTTAGTGATGGCTGTTCAAAAATTTTTTCCAGTGGAACCTCTCAATCGAGAATTTATTTGGTTTTTTTTGCTTGATTTCTTGTCTTAAATATATTAAGGTTACTCTAAGACGTAGAATTTCCTAGTCAACAGATATTATGCTGACATGATTGACTGAAGGTACATTTTTCTAATCAGCTATAATTTGTTGACAAACCATATATTCATCTTGCATTGATTTTGCTTGTGTTTTACAGGTTACATAAAGAGTTGTTAACATTATTGGTAAGTGTTTACCTATAGTCCAAAGTGTCTGTAATTAAAATGTTTTGAATCAACCTTGGTTTATTTTCTCTTAATATGAATAAGTTATATTATTTTCTATACGGTAAGTGTGTGCTAACATAACTCATGACTATAATGCGTTCAGGGATGGGGACCTGAGCAAGCAAGTGGTAAAGGTGCTCTTGACTGCCTGACTTTCAGTGGCTATGTCATCAGAGGTGCCAGGCCACTTCCATGAGCCAAATCGACATTTCAGGAGTTCTGCGAGTTCATGCAGATATCGATGAGACAGGGTGGGGGGCCTTGCAAACTAAGAGGCTAATACTTGCTAGATTTTTCAATACTTGCTAGATTGAATACACGTTTCGATTTGCCAGGTCAGTTGGCCCAATTGCTTAGTTATCAGCTACCGTAACATCACATCTTTTAGTCACGTTAGCTTGCGAAAGCCCCACTTTGTCTCATTTAAACCAGACTTGTGTGAACTCATGAAGGTGTTGGAATCCATAATTTCACGAGAATGCTATATAAACGGCCATATAGAAAATCAGCAGTTTTGATACGTTACATATTTTGGATATGACTATTCTGTTGTAATGCTGATTCCTCATCTAAATCCAGCAATTCTGCTTTTGAAGAAATGCGATTGTAGAGGTGGTAAATGAGGACAGACAACAAGAGCATCAAGTTAATTGCATAATTGGACATATTCATTGTATACATGTGTAGCTACATGTCTCAGGCTAGAGTGTACTGTATATGTGTGTACATGTATGTATCCAACAGGAATATTTGATTGTCACTTTGCAGACTTCTGGCATACCTGGCATCAGTGCATTTCCTGATGGAGACAACATTTTTAAGTGGATTGGAACGATCACTGGAGCAATGGGCACTGTGAGCAGTTTTCACTACAAAAGTATTGTTTTTCCTGTATTTTGAGATCATTTAAAGTACTAGCAGTTTGTAAGTCTTAAGTTTCTTTAATTCAACACCGTGCACATCCAGGCATTTGGCTGGCATGAGGAAGCAGCCAAAGAGGTGAAAGATAACATGGGAAGGTGTTAGGAAGTAAACAGTATTGGATGGTATTCTGAAAACTATAGCTGCCATTAAGCCATCACAGGTGCAATTTTCTCCTGTTTGCTCTTTCTCTCCCATGTTAATTTTGTCAGAATAGGGCATCTCAAAGACAATGAGACAATCATTGGCTAAGTTGTCTTTACTACCTTGGCTTTTTACTATGTTTTTTAACATGGTAACTACAATCAACTTGGCTTATAATTGCTTTGTGCAAGAGGTCCCTGGTAACTTCCATGTTTTTACCACCATGTCTGCATGAGCAAAGCATGTTGGCGCGAGTAAAGCTACAAATGCCTGGATGTTCTGGTGTTGAATAGATTCTGCATATAAATCACAAACACTTCATAGCAGAAAGCTCTAGACAATATCAGTTGTCTTAAAGGAAAGAGATGTCATTTCTTGACCAGTGACATCACGTTGCTGATACAGGGAAAAGTTTAAAATGTAGTTTCGTTGGTCTTCCTGCCAATGCACACAGCATGTATCCTTCTGTCACTTTTTAATCTTCTCTACTGGCCTTCAATGCCAATCTGTTTGCCTAAAGGTATATGAGGGACTGGAGTACAAACTGGATTTGGAATTTCCTAGTTCTTACCCTTACAAAGCCCCAACAGTGAAGTTCCAGACTCCGTGTTATCACCCAAATGTTGACCAACATGGAAACATCTGCCTGGACATTCTTAAGGAGAAGTGGTCTGCCAGCTACGATGTCAAAGCTATCCTGTTGTCAATTCAAAGTTTATTAGGAGGTTTGTACCATTTTATCTTTCAAAGAATGATGTGGGAATTGTTGTTACTTGTTCATATGGATTTTTAATTATAATACATCGTTGTCATGTGACTGAAAAATTGTTAAGTACGTTAAGACGTTAAACCCCAGCACTCGCTCACTCACTCATTATAATACATAGAGATTTTAATATAGCAATAGTGCTATAACAGCCTGTATTATTTATTTACTTGTTTGGTTGATGTTTGACACAGTGTTCAAGAATGTTTGATCAGGTTTATGAATGG
Source organism: Liolophura sinensis (assembly GCF_032854445.1). Taxonomy (NCBI): domain Eukaryota; kingdom Metazoa; phylum Mollusca; class Polyplacophora; order Chitonida; family Chitonidae; genus Liolophura; species Liolophura sinensis. Next base: position 27,330,374 of record NC_088303.1, read on the forward strand.
ACGAAACAGTAGTTCAAAAATGATGAGAGGGGTCAGTCCTTGTTCACACCCTCACTGTTTCAGTAATAGATTGCTGCCTGCATTAACAAGATTTAATGTTAGGTATTTAAGCTGCTGGCTCAGGTTGAAAACTAAATATGGCACAGAAAGCATCTGCCCACAGCGTTGCAGAGAGTGTTACGCTAGCGGTATTCTTTTTCAAATACTGCATTTCACCTATTTTAGCGTTTTTCAGGTGACAAATTTTGCTTGATTTTGGTTTATTTACTCACGTTGTAGTTTCAATTAAAGAGTTTTTGTAATGTTTGGCTGTAAATTACTTATCAGAAAAATCTGGTGCTGTCATTTCAAGGTCCTAAGTGAAATACAGTGTCACTGATTCTGTGATATTTCAGATTAAATGTTCATGTTTCAAGTAGGAATTCTATATTAACATTGTGGTCTGTTTACATTTTCAGAACCTAACAATGACAGTCCATTAAATGCTCATGCAGCAGATTTATGGGACAATCAGGTGGCCTTCAAGAAACACTTGCTGGAAAAATACGACAAAGATGCTCGAATCAGTAGATCATGATGTAGACACAGGATCCCTAAATTAGACACGTGTACTTTTCTAATGTAAGTTTCGCCCCTCTGGATCATAAATGTACAAATCACACCTCATGCTACAGACATTGTAATCTCTCGTTTTGTATCTTGTTGTATTTCATTGGATGTCTTATTGTGCTGTTATTTATACTCTGCTTGTAAACAAAATGAAAAAGTTGCGTGAATGTCCAGTGTGCCCTTAGAGTGAAAATGTGAAGAAAAAAAGTTTTTATTTCCAGTAAAGGTTGTACAGTTGTGAAGTGCTTATACAGTAATAAACCTTTTTCCTGTACTTCATGGTGTTTTATTTTTGTTTTACCCCACTGTTGTGAATTTTGGAATTGTTTTCAGTCACCCAGTCAAATTATGCTAATTTTATTCATCAGTCAGTTTCTAAAGGAGGAAATATTAGCTATATTTTCGGTGCAGTGTTAAGGAGAAGTTCTGGTTGTGTCCTACAGGAGGACAATTCGGAACTACTAAATATAAAGGCAAGAGATAAAGCCAAATGGAATTATAGCTCTTGACACTGTTTTGATTGTTTTGTACCCTTAAATTGAACGTGTCTTTTAGAATAGGGGAATTTTGGATTGGAACTTTTTTACAGTTAAAGGTAAACGTAGTCCTGCTGTATCATATGTCTTAAATTGTATGCAACCTTTGTTGTGAATAACTTACAGTTATGTCAATCACCTGCCTCACCCTGTTCAAGTGTCACAAATGACATCTCTTTCCTTTAAGAACTTCTTAAGTTCGCAAACGTTCAGCTCTTCAGTGTTCTCCATTGTTCGTTTGCTCTTTTAGGAAACTTTTTCAGACGTCCATGTATTTAATGGCTTATGTGATCAAAAGTACCTTATTTCTTCAACAGTCTATACACCCAATATTTGGAATCCTTATGAGGGAACTGTGGGCCAGTATGCAGAGTTTTTTTGGAGCTTACATTATAATGACGCAAAATAACTGATTATGCATAAATTTCACTGAAGAAAAAGCGATTTAGAGGTCGACAACGTTGAGAATTTGCAATAGTTGCTTATCATTTTTGACGGGTCACAAGATGCAATAGAACTTTTTCAACCGAAAGCGATGAAAGATTTCGAACTCGAAACTGCCCTACACATCACTCGTCTGGATTGTTATTAGCATGGACCATTCACTTAACAAAGGGCATGAGTGGAAGATGATATCTTGCGGGGAATTTGTGTTCGGTGCAGAAGTTACTATGATCTTGTACACAAACTTTCTGGAAGTGGACACTTGTCTGATAATCATAGCCTGGCTCGTATTCACGACTAAGGTATAGGGAAGATGTGATCTTGCATTGGTTGTGTCACTGCCCTGACGAAGTGTCGCTCAATGACGCACATGCCACAAATTTTAAGCATTGTTATTGGACGTAATCAACCACAATAACCGTACATCATGAGTTACTGACCTCCAGTCCTCCCTTTGTGTCACAGCCTCGCAATTACTTTTTAAAATAACATTCTTACGAGGTGCGGCATTCTGCCTGTCGGGTCCATTCATTTTTCACGTGAGCCTATGAACTTGACTGGGAGTTGCTATTGTCGCAGATTTATGGTATGCGTTGGTTCCTGTGTTGTACATATCAGACTTTTTCAGGTCATAAAACATACATTTCTTAGTGAAATAGTGTAAAAACGGATGAGATGTGCCAGACAAGCTATAAACTAGCCAATGTTGTTAGACACATTAGAAATGTGTCCATTTTTATTGACACTATCTTTTTTAAATACACGTAACTTACATCACACGTCCACGTAAGTCACAGGCAAACGCCCTATTCATTTTCAGGCCATGACCTTGTATTTTTTTATCAACGTCATTCAGGGATATTTCCATGCACAAACGGTCTCTTAAACTAGCCGGTCGACTCGAGTTTTTCACCTTTTCTACCAAAACATATTTTCTGTCCATTCAATTTGAGATCTTCCAGTTCCGAAAGCTCATCGAAGCTTTCTGCAGTCAAGCGGGAAGAAACAGAAGGTCTTCAAGAAGACTTACTTCATGCCAACTCCTGTTTTACTACTTATACACGTAGGAGTTTCCTTCCATTTTCAGAAGATGCATTTCGTGTCGGAGCGCCATTCCGTTTTTATTCTACATGTACATATGAAGGTACCTATACATGCATTTATGTGGAAGACCCCAGTTGGAGTTCCGTGACCTTGATGTGCCCTTGAAAGATCACTGCGGTTGTCGAAGCTAAACTATATGTTGACCTTGCAAATGCATTCTCCCTGAAAGCGATTAGTTCCTGAAGACATGACATATTTCCATTCTGATAAGAAAAAAATACTCCCAAACTCTCTCTCTCTCTCTCCCTCTCTCTCTCTCTCTCTCTCTAACATACTGTTGACTCACTTAAACTTGCATCTATACACATCCAGTCCACGTTCAGTTCAGCCTATTCCAGTCCATTGCATCGCACACTCTATACTCCTTGACCTTGGATGTATACACACGACAAACCATTAAGGCCATTAACCATTAAGATTTAAAGAGTTACAAGTCACTTATTTCAAATGCAACTGATGGAATTATGATGACGTATTAAACTAAATATGGGCTCAACAGGTGTGCATGAAGATGACACAGTTGCGACTGGTTGTTCAAATGGGTATTAAAACTTAATCCAGACTTAAATCGTGTCGCTTATTAAACACAACAATAATGTGATTTTAGTCCCGTCTGAAGTTGATATCAGGTTTCGCTGTAAAAACATGTTTAAACAACTGGGCCAGATCACCGACAGGTTTATATCCATGTTTCACTGGTGGATACTTTTTGAACAGACTTAGGTGCTGCCGATTATATCTAACCCTTTGCCCTTTTCTTCCATCCTATTTTGATCGTTGTGCGTTGTCGTAAGTATTGGAGTGCTATAAATGAACGGGCACTTTGTTGGTATTGGCGAACAGTAACTCTTAACACGATGATTTTTTGTCCAAATGTGTTATTTATTTATTTCATTGGCCTTTTGCGCTGTACTCAAGAACATTTCAATTATACGACGGTGTTAGTGTGTTGTGTCATGGCTGGGGTCCATTACAAAGGTGTCAATATGCTGTGTTATGTCTGGGGTCCATTATATTAAGTATACGTATCGTTACGTGCTCTTAACTATACCACGACACCGAAACATTGCTTTTCATACTAAGTTTTGTACAAACCTAGCTCGAACGCTATATAGACCATTTCTGAAACGCACGCTGAAATGGTATATGGCGGCTGTAATTAGGTGCCAGAGCGTATCAGCTAAACGCAAGAAATAAACCGTCGTGATATGCAGTAAACAGTGTGGAAAGTGTCAAAGGACAGCCAAAGAAACATGCACGACATTTACCGGCAGCAGTTCAGTGCACGTCTAGTAGACCATAATGTCACTCAGGCAGGCGGCTCGAGTAACATAACAATTTTGGCCAGAACCAATAATGCACTTTAGTACTTAGATAGTAAACATCGCTCCTTTCAAACAGATTTGTGTCAACATTCTCCTGTAAGCTTTCTCAGTGCTTGGATAGGCTGGACATACTGTTACATAGCGATGCCTCATCGCCAACAATATCAGGCTAAAACCTGCATATGGTTTTCACGATGCAGCAGGACTATATTCGACTCGACTGAAGATAGATATATTGTGACAACTACATGCATGCTGACTGTATACACCAGGCCACTGGATCACGAAGCGATCTAAGACTTAAGTCAAAATTTCGGTCATTAAAGTTGGAATCTTATTTCCCGTTATTTTAGCTGAAATTTGTATTACATTAATAACTTATTTATGTTTTTCATATATTATATAATAATAATATATATATAATTATATATGTATATTTTTTACATATTTACGGAAAGAAATAACAATTTTAAATTGATCTGAAAAGATCTCTTCGTAATCCTGAAGTCCCAAGGTTTCGTGACAATACCATGAAACATGTGCTTCTTTGATACCTGGCTCACACAACTTGCGGCTCGCAGATCTATTTATTTGATTAGAGACCTTTTTGTTAGTTGCAAGTACAAACTTGTAACTTGCCACTTCAATATAGTATTAGTTTATCTGTTCTAGTTTGTTGTTATAAGTTATAAGTTGAACTTGTAACTTCAAACTAAAGGTGGGGCCTCCGTGGCTCAGTTGGTTAGCGCGCTAGCACAGCGTAATGACCCAGGAGCCTGTCGCCAGTGCGATCGCTGTGAGCTTAAGTCCAGCTCATGCTGGCTTCCTCTCCGGCCGTAAGTGGGAAGGTCTGGCAGCAACCTGCGGATGTCCGTGGGTTTTCCCCGGGCTCTTCCCGGTTTCCACCCACCATAATGCTGGCCGCCGTCGTATAAGTGAAATATTCTTGAGTACGGCGTAAAACAGCAATCAAATAAATAAAATAAATAAATCGAACTAAACGTGTCTATTGTTGTTTAACGCGGTGTTCATGCGTTTTTCTCCTAATATATGAAGGCGGCCAAGTTTATGTGAGAAGAAAACCAAAACGAATCAGTGATCTTCGCCAGGAAAGCCACATTCATGTAGATGAGAACACAACAATCTGGAAGTCTAAATACCTTGTAATGACCTACCTATATGTATATAAAATGACTTTTTGCTGGCTTCCTCTCTGGACATATGTGAGAAGATCTTCAAAGATCGTCGGGGGTTTGCCCGGGCTCTGGCCGGTTTTCGCCGAGGTATATTCTTGAGTGCGGCGTAAAACAGCAATGAAATGTATAAAATAAATAAATATATAAAATGCTGACCAACAAATTAAGTGGAGAGTACATGTTACGATCAGCAGATTTTATTGGATCACTGAAAACCATCGAAAGCATTTCAAATCATTGGCAAGATCATTCCGTGGAGATCTTTTGGGGCAAACTAGGCTAGTGGACAACAATTACCCTGTACTATGACCACAGGGTTTAAAACATAGTCCATTTAATTTTTTTTTCGGTTTTTTTTTTTTTTTTTTTTTGCAGCATTAGCTTTTGTATATTTCTATGTTTTCTATATTTGTATTTATTGTACACGCATTATAAAGGTGACATCGGTTCGAAAATTTTGCGTGTCTTGAAGCCTGAGTAGACAAATGGGCTGGCCCGACTTTTAAATGTAATGCCCCCTCCAACCTGTCTCCCCCATCGGGTGGCGCCTTCTGGAAGTCGGTAAGGGCCGGGAGAAGATTTCACTTTTCCTGAAAAAACAAGAACACAACCACGAAAAACCATGAAAAGACATATATGTTAGTGGGTATAAATTAATACGTTTATAGGTGGATCGGATTAAGTCTCTGATTATTTTGTTTTGAACATGTAAAAGTTCATGTACAATGTATATGTAAATATTGGGGTTTGATAGGGAAGTTGATTGCCTAAAGTTAATTATATCACTTGAGCCAATCTCTAAATCTTAATCCAATACGCCCACACAGCTGAAACACAGACAAACTAAAACTGTATATTAGGTCTTGCGCTCAAATATAGTAGAAACCGCCTCTCACTAACATGCTAAAATATATCACTGAAATAAATCGTTTACTTAGTAAATATATGATGCATAAGAAGTGAATCGTGCAAAGGTCGAACCTTTGTGACTAGCGGGGCGGCGGGTCATCGTATACATAGGAGCTCCGTCCAAAAGTTTGGGTTTGTACTGCGCAGGACCGGGGCCACTCGTTCCTGAAAGCAATGATACAAACCTTGATATATAGGGCCTATACTGTGTACCTGTATACCCCACTGCCCGATCCTAACGATATACTCTACGCGTATCATCTGCGCATCCTACGCGCATCTTGATTGGATGTAGGTCGGATCCTACGCGGATCATACGGCCATGGTGGACGACCCATGTGCGGGTGTTGTCACCATCCTGATCGGATCTTACGTGGATCTTGATTGTCCGGTGCTTCAGTTTGCTTACCTGGTAAGGCAGGCGTGGTGACGAGAAAAGTAATAGTGAATGGTCTATCATTTGCCTATCTCACACTCATTCAAGCCAGTAAAATGGTGAGCTATCCCAATGCATGACTTCCAAGTTTTGCTGCCCCGTTTCTCGACGTAGTTTATTTGGAAATGTAAAATCGTAACCGCATTCTGGGACAACCGATAACGTAGGTTCTCGCCAAAAGCTGTACTAAAATGATAAATGAGCCATTCGTGTTGCCTAAATTGTGTATGAGTTCTGTTATAACTATACAGTATATCTGACACATAAATTGACTGCATCGATCTGCGCATTATCACCATTATTTGCGAATTAGTAACCACACCGGCTACTGGATCATTTGTGAATATTTTTTTATTACGAGAGAATAAACAAGGTTGGTGTTTAACAACGCCGAATTAGATGAGTTTATGTGTGAATATTATTGCATGTCGTAAAACTCTACGCGGATGATGATCGGATCCTACCCCCACCATACACGGATCCTACGCCATCCTACGCGGATGCTGCATCCATCTTGGTTGTATGATCGGCGTACGCGGATGTTTCGACCCACATCCATGCCAGATATATCGTTAGGATCTAGCAGTACTGTGTGTACTGGTATGCAGTGAAACCTAATACGTTGCATATAACTTCATTGCACTTTTCAATCTAATTCAACCATGGTGCCAGGGGATGTGTAAGCACGATGGTAAGGTGATGTGTAAACGAATACTTGGAATAAAACCCTAAATGAGGTAAAATGTCATGGGACAGGATTTCACTTGTGACCATTTGCCAAATATCACAATATGACGTCACTGCTCTGGATTTACTCACCAAGCTGCAGTCTTTTAAGATGTACTGTTACACACGTATAAATTATCTGGCGCCCGGTTTCATGAAGAGTAGTGTTAAGTGGCCCTTAGCTAAGTGCCCTTCATATCTCTACACAATGCGTTGTTATGGTAGTTAAGGGCTTACTTATTTGGATGCGCTTCTGGAAATTGACACGCGGTCTGTTAGTCTGGACACATTTCCTGCCCAATAAGGTGACTGGTCAGAATATGTAGTCTATGTAGGGGCGTATATGGCCGAGAACTCTTCTATCCGTTAGACAGGATGTGACTATATATGTGACTATGTGATTATATATAAGCCATGGTGCTATACGAAGGGAATAAATTGTCACTTTTTAAGCATTTACATGGACAGTTAGAAAATAACCTTAACTGGGGTAAATAGACATGAGGCCGTATTTCACCGGTGACCTGTGACCATTTTCCTACTATCACCATGTTGTAGCTGCTATATGATTTTACTCTCTTTGGTTGTAATCTATTGTATTTATGAACTAGACTATGACTAGATACTTCTCCACATCCATGCACTAACCTAAGCAGGGTTATATACGTATAATCTTCTTGAGGACAGACTAGAACGTCAAGGGAATAAATAAATAGATAATATAAAAAGTATTGTGTGGAGTTTTATACTCACTGAGTAACTTGGGAAGGCGCTTTGCAAAGGAAAATTCTGGTGCAGACTTCATTTCAGGTCTAGCTTTGACCTCGTATTGACCAGGACCTGGGCCAGTGTTATCCTCTGTGACGAAAAGATAAACAAATAGGAACTGTTAAACTGTGTTGCAGAAATAAAACAGTTCATTCCAAATAGAAATACTTGTGCCAGATTTTCAGTTCAGAAGAAATGAATGGGAGGGCGAGTTGTCGTTGTGGCTAAATCAACCCTGAACCCATATACACTGTGATAAATGTTTCCATGTTTACATAATTCAGCAACTTATTCTTGTTAATTTCGTGGTATTCTGACACTCCTGGGCAGCCATGCAACAGTGGCATTCGAAAAATAAGGTTACAAGTAGGACCATTTATACGAATGTGAATGCAGAGCGCTGTGGTCCATGGTGCTTACTTTCGCTCTCCTTTAATCTCTTTCCCATTGTAAAAGCAGGTTTGTCATTTTCCGCAAAGCTTTTACGGATATCGTATTTGGCAGGGCCATCTCCAGGGGTACCTAAAATAACAAAATATTGGTCTATGCCTTACAGACGACAAAGTTAAAAGCTTATGCACAAAAGATGACGTATTTGAGTTAATTTCCGCCAACCGGGATTTTGTGTTGCCTGGCTATATAGATATGATGGTTTATTCCTCCGAGATATGTGCGGTTTCCTCTACAAGAATCATCTGGCCATCCTATCAGTGAAATATTCCTAAATTCGACGTAAGGCTTCACTGAAGGAAAGAAAAAATGAAACACTCCTGTGGAGATAAACATATTACAAAATAGTATCACATATATATAAGCCTATCCATATACTTGTTTATTAATAATGCACTGAAGCATCATTTCAATTGGACACGCATCCGAGATATATCATGTTGGACCTTATAATGCTCAACCCTTGGGATTCACGAGGAAACCGACTTTGACTTAATTGATCGCAACATATAAGAGTCACGGTTTTATACACACATGTATATGTCAAAGGAATCCATTATTTAAAAAAAAACCTTGTCATCAAAAAGCAAAAAAATAAATAATAAATACCCAATAATTTCAGACCTGCTAAGATGTGTTCGCCAACTTGTCGAGTCGAGGCCGGAAGGTGAAGGCAGGACCGCCGCCCACGGTATCAACCGGTACGTCGTAATGTCCAGGACCAGGCAATCTGGAGGGTTCTGTAAAATGTTAGCCATGCCAATGATGGAGTAACAAATATCAGTACAAAGATATGAATGCAAGAAAAGCCTTCACAGACGACATAGACGCAAAAAAGACGTGCTGAACAGGATACAACCTTCGACCAAACCATATATGCAAATTACATCTTTGTGGGTAAGTTTATCTATGCATAAAAATGACTGAACTGCGGTTCCTCTTAAATTGTTCATTACATACGCATAACGCATAAATGGACTGTTCTCAACTGCAAAAGAAAAACTCGATGTGTATAAAACAGTCTTACTTAAAATCTCGACAAGCTCTTATACAATTAAGCATATGAAATCTTGATTGTCGTAAATTAAGGGCAATAAGATGATATATTATTAGCGAATCAGAAGAAAAAAAAGTTGACAAATACTAGAAGACAGCTAAATCTAGGAACCCGAATGCATAATTACGCCGAGGCGCCAGTTACTCAAAACCGTATTACGAAGTAGGTTCGTTTTCCCTCTCGGGTCCAAGCTAGACTGATCATTATGGTCTTGCCAATCATAATTAGTACGTTACCAGTTTGTCCACAAATATCATCACAATCGCAAGAATGAACGACAGACTACACAGATTTCGCCCGATTTACATCTAGCGGGGAGGGTTTCCCATTAGGGTTATCTGTATATACTCCAAATTAAAATGTCCATTGCTTTCTATCAAAGATTAGACGGATATAAAAATGCAAGCATCAATTGACTTAGAATAAGCTTTTTTAAGCAGCTCACACTGACGATTGACACTGATAATTCATAATTACATGAAACAGTGTATCTATCAATATTCGGGAGAAGCCTATACTAAACAAAAGCTAGCCTAATCATATAAATCTATAGCACAAGCATGCACTCTGATCTTCATATACCATATTATACCTTCATGCATGTAAATGTACATATGTCATGTATGTAGGCCTCATCTGAGGACATGGACTCTGTAAGCATCGCTATATTGCGCTGATACATCGTGTAACTATATATATATAATTACAGTTGTTCATTTGCCATAGTGCCTTGCGATCTAGACACGTAATGTTTGTACATAAAGTATACAGAGGTGGACACAGAATAAACTGTAGACCTAGATATTTCTACAGACTACCCGTAATGTCGGAACATAGCATTAATAACCAAACACTATTATGCAAACACCAGATCGTTAGTGTTGTTATATAGAATTAGTGTTATATATACAAGACCGGGTAGAAAGACTAGAGGGTTACTATACTCTAATCCTTAAAATCATACGAATAACCCACCTTCTTCCCTTTTATCTTCTGAAAAGAAATCATGAAACCGTTGACAAAATCAAACATGGGTTGAACTCTGACCCACATCACACACACTCAAACAGAAAAGGAGATATATACGGAGACCAACATCACGTGAGTGAAGAAATTGGGGGAAGGCTTTGCATACAGCATGCCTCAAACATAAGTACGGCACTCAAACAGTAACTAAATATTCTGTCGGGATGTACGTAAAACTAACAATTTTGTCGAGATGTACATAAAAACTTAATACTTTGTCGAGATGTACGTAAAAACTAAATATTTCGTCCAGATGTACGTAAATATACGCCAATACGCTTTACAAATATTGTAAAGACGCTCTCGCTTCCGCTGCAGCATGTCACCAACAGCTGTATATCTGCTGCTTACCATCATACCAGCGGTATGTCAAGGAGGCTGCCTTGGCATTAAGGTCTATGGTATCCTTTAGGGTATAGCTGTTAGGGCCTGGTGTTTCTGTATGGAGAATAACAGAATAAACCTGGTATAAATACTTTAGTTGGTGAACTTACTGTTTACTTGTTCCCAGCACTTGAGAAAGATGTTAAGGAGCAAGCTATCGACCAAACAGATGAATTTACAGAATGTTTAGGTACATGGCAAGCATACAGGATTAAGTTTTGATGCAGAATCACGTTATAAAGAACGAAAACCAAAAGACGAATGAACCAAAAGATTACCTAGGATTGCGTTTTCAGATTAGCCAAAAAGATTGCCTAGCCACATAGCAAGTATGCAGGATTAAGTCCTGATGCAGAATTACGTCACAGAGAACGAAGACAAATGAACACTTAGGTTTAAGATTTGAATCGAAATCATTTCATACAAGAAACGCCCACCATCAGATGAATAACCAACACAATTCCAAGACACTTAGGCCTAACATCCATGATTAAGTTAGGACGCGGGAATGACGTCACAGATAACGCTAAGGATCAGATCAATGAACCAACAGGCTGCTTTTAATGGGCACATAACATGAAGGATTATGTCTACTTTTTGATGCAGAATCGCACGATAGAGAACGTTAACATTAAGGCGAATGACCCCATTAACCCATTTAACAGGCACGTGGCATGCTGGATTCTGATTCTGAACTATTTAAACATTTGGATTCGAATGCTGAATTTGCACTTTATATGCTACTTCTTTGGTTATATATGAGGCCTTCCACAAAGCAGGATAATTCGGATTCTATAGTACAGTTATAGGTCCTTTCATGCAGTCATACTTACCCTGCGGCTTGAAAGTCTCCCGCCGACTCGTCATAGAGGCACCTTCACATTTACCCACAGTAGTCCCTAGTTCATATTCATTGGGACCTGGCCTTTTCTCTGGAATATGACGTAGGACAGGTCATTGTACAGCTCACACAGTATACTAATTGACATGTAGTACCAGTTACTGACCAACATGACACTTGGTTTTTTTTTTTAAATAATTATGACGTTAATGAGCTCTTAGTGTTGAAAACAAGATTATGGAGTATAACATTACGAATTAGAAAAAGTATTCTAACTGCATGTTATTTGCAATAAAATGGACGTGCAACATATTGATGAGTAGAGATTGTGGTGTTATAGCAGACTGATAAAAGATAATTTTGATAACGAGTATGAGTGACGTGACATTATGAAATCGCTTGAGGGACCTAAAGATTAGAGCATCTGCCTCGAAGTCAGGGGACCAAGGATCAAACCCAGGTTGGGTAATACCAAACAACTTTAAAAATGGTACTTGTTACTGCCTCGCTCGGCGCTCTGTACTGAGAGATTAAATCAAGGAAAACAGAAATGACAGGCACCGTGTCAGTATTAATGTGATGGGGTGGGGTGTCATGTCTGGTGTCTTCGGCTTGATATCTCAGTGGCGACAGCACCTTGGCGGCATAAACTTGCCATTCCACATGAACATATAGTATATATGTTCACACGCGTAAGGACTCTTCGTCGTCATGTTGTTAAGTATGCGACGTGAAAACCCCAGCATACATACAGCTCACCGCCACATTGTGTTTCGGGTTGCTTTAACACGTTGCATCCCATGTGCATCCCAAGAATTCCAGAAAGAAAACTGATTTACTGAGTTACCAAGCACATCAGAAAAAAATATCTGAGGCCTTTCATGTCCACCTCGCTTCCTGAATAATATAACTTGCTGTCTTTTCTTTTAAACTTTACAGTCACTACAGCATGCAGCAACATGCAACTGATGGATCAAGATAGTCACATAGCTTACCGCCAACGCCACCGGGAAGAGTGGGCAATCTCTTAGCCAAACTATATGCCGGACCGTCCCAGGCTGGAACACTGGACAGATTATAATCAGCCGGACCTGTAAATAAATGCATAAAAGTATAGAACCTTCAGCACTTAGTTTGTGTAAGTGAAGAAGAAAGTTTCGTGGCAGAATGTTCTTACATATTCGAGACCTCGGCTTACATATTCCTGGAAGGTTTCCTTTTGACGCTTTCTCCCGTATCATAAGCTCAGGTAGGTTATAGAAAATACCATATACTCACCGACCGTAAGCTGATTCAAGATGTAGTTGTGCGGGAGAGGAGCCCCGAAGGATTTCTGTGGCCCACCTCTCCAATCAGACGAGCCTGGTCGGTAGTTAGGGCCCCAGGAGTCTCGAAACCTAGAGGTTTGAGGTTAGGCAAAAAGTTATAGGTTTCATGTCAGTTTGGATTAAAATATTCAGGGAATAAACTAACACGTTAGCGAAATTCTATAACCTACGTCAGTTAACTCACACACATAAAAGAAGGTATTCATTTATATATTTGATTGGTGATTTACACTGATTGGTGAATATTTCACTTATACGACGGTCGCCCAGCATTATGCTGGAAAGAAACCAGGCAGAGCCCGTGGGAACCCACGACGATCCACAGATTGCTGAAAGACCGTCCACGTACGGCGGAGAGGTAGCCAGCATGAACTGGACTTGAACTCACAGCGGCGCAGTGGTAAGAGGGCTCCTGGGCCATTGAGCCATGCTGGCTTGCTAACCCCTATGCCACGGAGGGCCCGATAAAACAGGGTAGTTCGACATACACTGTAATGTCAGTATATACGTATAAACATGGTTAGCATATATTATATGCATTTTATACAGTACCGTATTCTAAAATTTAGGTAAAGAAACAACGGTAGTTCAGCGATTTCTGAACACATTCACAATATCATGTAGTATATTCAATATTTAGTCATTTTAATGCAGTACTCAGTGACATACAGATACAATGGACGTTTGATGGTGTCAACAATTAAACATTCCTTTGAGGGGCAATTGAAGGACACTGCAATGTCATACTTCTACCGTTTGCTAAATCAAACTAAAGGTGTGCAATTACGGCCAGCTGGTTTACTTTATAGGTTTAACATTGTTACCACAGCTCAAGAGATTGTGACATTCCCGGCGATTGTGTCTGTATATCTGTACATCTGTACTTTACTAGAAAACTTACTCTCTAAAAGCAATTGTGCACAAAAACCACACAAGGTGTGTACTTCAGACTCACATTGATTGTAACAAATTTGCACAGAAACATTAATTTGTACCTTGCATACTTCATCTTCATGTACCTACACTTTTCACGTGTACCCAAATTGTGTACCTGTGATACACATATTGTTTATGTCGCGAGATACACAACCACGTGTATACAAAATGGTACACATTTGCATTTTGCAGGGATTTTAGTCGCACGTTGTCTTTGGGCCAAATCACTTAAATAGTGTTGGAGACCTAGATCGAAATCCGGATCCAAGCATATTTGTTTTTGTAACGATTCCTCACCAATGACAGATATACAAGGCAGAATTTCCCGCAGTGCGGTAATCAGTACATTGGTTGTGGTTTGAGTTTCTCCGAGAAACTTCTAGTTTTTAATATTATTTCGTTTTATAAACATGTCGTTATAACTGAATTCCGATCAATATTGTGTCACTCTTTAGATACATATGTTTCTCTCACTACTCACCTGCTGTGTCTATCGCTTGAAACATGAGTGTCGTAGGACCAGTTTGCAACTTGAATGGCTTCCTGCCTTTGATGCTGTACTTGGGGCGACCTTTACCGACTGTGTCATATTCTATGTTGTATCCCGCAGGCCCCAAGTCGTTAGCTCCTGCACAGAAATTAATGCTTTAGAGCCATGACCACTGAAGTAATGAAACGTCGATTGGTGTGATTTGACTGGCGTTCACCGTATACTTCCAGCGCACAAAATAACTAATGGCGCTTGAGTCATGTGCTCATCTCAGTCTAAGTTATATTCAATGTGCATTCAGGTATACAGATACCTGCATAGACCTATATGATGGAACAGAAACGGTAGGCCCTATTCACTGATTGGAAGTATATAGAACTTAATGTTTCAGACGAATCTGATTTGAGCGAACGTATGGAAACTGGGTATTACTGCATGTTTACACATACAAATAAACAAACATTGTATTGTACGCATACAGACATATTGTACGCATAGTATTGTTGGCCAAAAAACAGCCCGCCCTACTTACCTGGTTCCACGAAGGAGATTTCTTGTTCACGGCCTTTTAGCATCAGCGTCTTTCTCTTCCACAGTAAGTCATGATCCACCTGGTAGTCGGCAGGTCCTGGCCGCTGATCGCCTTCTGTTCGTGTAAAACAACGACAACATAAGTCAGGTTTTGTCTTTCCTCAATTCATTGTGATTATCATTGTGTTTTTCACCAGGAAAAGTGCGCTGATATATACTTGCACTTTTGTGATGTACCTATCCAAGCCTATACTTCAGGCCTTCAGAGCTATGTTGCGTGCTTTTACCCAGTCTTTAAATACTATGGTGTCGAAGGTTTGGTGAGACACGGGTTTATGTTGAATTGATAGAACATCTTATTTAAACTTGTATCTGTACAAAGACACCAACATTTTCCTGTCATACCACCTTTACCACCAGACAGGCAGTGTCAGTTTTGACTTTGGTAATTATCCTTACTTGAATGGTCCTGCATATGGCATGTACAAAACTCGCTTTATAGAATGCCAACAAGATCCTCTGTGATGGCTTAAGATTTCTCTGAACGTCAAACGTTATCACATCCAAAACTTCAAACGACTTGACCCTCAGTTTCTTAATTTTTACAAGTGGTACAGTTCTCGTATATGAGTAAATGTGAATGGAGTGTCCAGAATCTACGCCACTGCG
The DNA here is from genome assembly GCF_032854445.1 of Liolophura sinensis. Lineage (NCBI taxonomy): Eukaryota > Metazoa > Mollusca > Polyplacophora > Chitonida > Chitonidae > Liolophura > Liolophura sinensis. The sequence continues at coordinate 27,346,139 of NC_088303.1, forward strand.
TCATATTATGTCTCATGTCGCTTAACCTGCCGGTGTAGGGACCGGATGTGCATCGTGTTTAAAAAAACAAAATGCGGCGTTTGATAGAACAGTGCATGCCAAAGCGCAACTGCAATATACAAGTCTGATTAACGGCATCTTGTATATTATTATTGTTCAGTATAAGGATCTGTGCGTCGAAACAGATATTCGTTTACCAACCGTCAAACCGTAAGGACATTTCAGGTCAATAATTGCAAGGCCAATTCCCAAAACGACGTATAACACAAAGCACCAAAGAATTTCATAAAGTTGTCATAAAGTATATAAAGTACGACAATAGCTCGGAATCATGCAAATAGAAACAGTCAACACTTTTTAATGATGTTGAAAAGACGCAAGGTATGTTCTGGGCGACTGAGTGAAATCAGTATTCACATTGTACACCATGCTAGAATATAAGTTGTTATAAAATATGTTTCTCGGTTGCGCTTTGCTTGTAACTCTTCATATCTTGCCCCTGGCGCCGGGTTAAACGGACTAAAGACACAATCATGAAGCAGGGCGCCAGAGATTGTGGATGCTAGGTCCATATTTACTTACAAGATAATTACACTACTAAAAATTAATAATGATACGGGTTAAATTTCCACGCCTTGGATTACATACTTTTCGTCTTTCGGGAATCAACAAACAATGCTGACTGAATCTCTTTACATGACTCCATCCTAATTTGTAATCTAGCCTATTTTCTTAGATATTAGCTCGTTTGTGTTCAACGTTGTTTTCAAAATTGAGATAGTGGACAAGAGTTTGTATTTCACCGGTTACTTCTGACCATTTACAAACCATACCATTGTCGTCCCTGCTCTGCATGTTTTTACATTCTGTGCAGTAGTTTTTTTTTTACATTGTATTCCCGTATAAACAAGGATTATGCTGGAGAAATCTGCTGGAGCATCGCCGAGGCCTGGTCCCTTAGCCTTGTTTTCATTTTATAGGTTACTAAACGTGATAACAACGCATCATTCAAAGATCAGTGACGTCTGATATATTGCAATTAAAATCGCTGCACTTTCCCCCTAACTGTGCTTATGGCGTGGTGCTAGGGGGTAGGCGTATTGTTTGCTACTATTTATACATTTACGTGAACAGTTAGAATACACTTGCTTTCTTGTCCTGTTACTTATTGTTTGTCAAGTACCTTCGGCTAATGTTAGCTGTTTATAAAAAAAAAATCGACGATAAATAAAGATTTTAAGATAAGAGACATGAAGCCGGATTTCATCAATTAAGTGTCAACATTTGTCAACTATCACAGTGTCGTCCGTGCTCTGGTTTTACTCTCTGTGCTGTACTCTTTCATATTGCTTTTATTGACATGGAACGTTCAATATGGTTGGCGATTAGCTCACTATATCAGTTAAGAGTATGTTGTTTCGTGGAATCGCTGCTGACTGTTTGTATTGCCCCTTGTACTTTGCTGCCGTGAGATGAGTAACTTACGTGTACTTGACTGTTTGTATTGACCCTTGTACTGTGCTGCCCTGAGATGAGTAACATACGTGTACTTGACTGTTTGTATTGACACTTGTATTGTGTTGCCGTGAGATGGGTAATTTACATGTACCTGATTGTTTGTATTGTCCCTTGTACTGTGCTTCCGTGAGATGGGTAACTCACATGTACCTGACTGTTTGTATTGACCATTGTACTGTGCTGCCCTGAGATGGGTAACTTACATGTACCCGACTGTTTGTATTGACCCATGTACTTTGATGCCGTGAGATGGGTAAGTTACATGTGGCTGACTGTTTGTATTGACCCTTGTACTGTGTTGCCCTGAGATGGGTAACTCACGTGTACTTGACTGTTTGTATTGACCCTTGTACTGCGCTGCCCTGAGATGGGTAACTTACATGTGCCCGACTGTTTGTATTGACACTTGTACTTTGCTGTCGTGAGATGGGTAACTTACATGTACCTGACTGTTTGTATTGACCCTTGTACTGTGCTGCCCTGAGATGGGTAACTTACATGTGCCCGACTGTTTGTATTGACACTTGTATTGTGTTGCCGTGAGATGGGTAACTTACATGTGCCCGACTGTTTGTATTGACCCATGTACTTTGATGCCGTGAGATGGGTAACTTACATGTACCTGACTGTTTGTATTGACCCTTGTACTGCGCTGCCCTGAGATGGGTAACTTACATGTGCCCGACTGTTTGTATTGACACATGTACTTTGCTGTCGTGAGATGGGTAACTTACATGTACCTGACTGTTTGTATTGACCCTTGTACTGTGCTGCCGTGAGATGGGTAACTTACATGTGCCCGACTGTTTGTATTGACACTTGTATTGTGTTGCCGTGAGATGGGTAACTTACGTGTACTTGACTGTTTGTATTGACCTTTGTACTGTGCTGCCGTGAGATGGGTAACTTACATGTGCCCGACTGTTTGTATTGACCTTTGTACTGTGCTGCCGTGAGATGGGTAACTTACATGTGCCCGACTGTTTGTATTGACACTTGTATTGTGTTGCCGTGAGATGGGTAACTTACATGTGCCCGACTGTTTGTATTGACCCATGTACTTTGATGCCGTGAGATGGGTAACTTACATGTAGCTGACTGTTTGTATTGACCCTTGTACTGTGCTGCCCTGAGATGGGTAAATTACATGTGCCCGACTGTTTGCATTGACACTTGTACTTTGCTGTCGTGAGATTGGTAACTTACATGAACCTGACTGTTTGTGTTGACCCTAGAGACAATACTGTTGGTCCATGCGTTTGGTGACGTACCTGATTGTTTGTATCCAACCTGCAGGGGCTAGTTTGGCGTTGTGTGTTTGGTGACGTACCTGATTGTTTGTATCCATCCTGGAGGGACTAGTTTGGCGTCGAGTGTTTGTTGACGTACCTGATTGTTTGTATCCAAGCTGAAGGGAATACTGTGGGGCCATGAGTTTGGTGACGTATCTGATTTTTTGTCACAATCCTTGAGGGAATACTTTTGGGCCATGGCTTTGAGGGAATACTGCGGTGCAGAGGGTTAGTGACTTACCTGACTGTTTACAGCGGTCCTTAGGGGAATACTGCGGTGCAGAGGGTTAGTGACCTACCTGACTGTTTACAGCGGTCCTTAGGGGAATACTGTGGTGCAGAGGGTTAGTGACTTACCTGATTGTTTGTATCGGCCTTTGAGAGAATATTGTGGTGCAGAGGGTTTGGTGACCGCAATTCTAGGCAAGTAACTGGCGGGACCGGGAACGTTGGGATTGGCTGAAAAATCAAATTGTAATATACATAGGCTTCTATACATGAAACAGAAAACGTCTAATTCTACATCATGTAATCAATAGTGTCTTATCAACAACTCTCAATCTCAACAAGAAGACCGCTTTGTAAGGAAACAGGACTGGTTGGATTGTGTCAGTATAATGTGACTAGGTGTCATATCTGGTGTCTTCGGCATGATACTTCAGTTCTGGCAGCACTTCGACTGTATTCACTCTCCCCGGCACAAGACGATATAGTACACAATTTCAAGAATTCTTGCAGCTAATTTTAAGTTCTTTTGAGTTTTAACATCCGTGGAAGACATGTTAGTCTTTGTTCATTACGCATGATTTATTTATTTATTTAAAGGTAGGGGAGGAGTCTTACCTAGGACGGTGAGCGGTTTGCCTCCCGGAGGTACAATATACTCCCCCATGGCGGTCCGGGTGACTGTCAAATACACAATAATGCTACATGGTGTAATCTTTTTTGTTTTACTATTCACAAACAGCACAGACTATCCACCATTTACCACTTCGTACGAGTTGTACGCGGCATAGTGGTAAAACTGCACGTCCGCATAATTTTGTGTACTATGCAGCATGCAGTATAACAAATCACACAATACAACTGATATTCATTTCATTGAGGAAATGTTAATTAGCACAGCCATTTTTAGAGAGTAGGCCAATGTATGGGTGTGACCAACAGGCGCTTGTCGTTAGTTTTCACCGGTTTCAAGTGTTTCTACGACGATTCGATTCAAACATTTATTACAGATTAAACTGTGAATATATTCAAGTTTTTATTGTTTGGTAGCATAACTGCTGATCAATTTAATACACCTCCAAGCGATTGTACGAAGACAATGCATATCGGAGAAGACGAAATAACCAACTGTTGTTCATTTGTCATGTTCAGCGGTTAATATATTTGTCACTAAAGTCACTTTAGTCATAGTCCAGCATATATTTAATGGTGCTTATATATATATATATATATATATATATATATATATATATATATATATAATATTATAAATATTGTATTTTGAAGTGATTTGTGTAATACAGATAGAAACATTATTATACATTCAACAGAAGTAGACTGCGTGTTAACCGCCAGTTGTGCTGTTTCGTCATTTATAAAAGTTAACTATTAAGTGAAGTATATAAAGCTCTCATATCAACCAAGTCGGCTAGTAGATTCTTGAAGTTTTGGTGGTATACAATGTGTATATATAGATCAAGACATTCCATTAAGTGCGGCCAGTCGTCACCTAGTCGACATCCATTAGAAGCTTCGCCAAACAGCACGAACAAGTGGGTACATGTAACAACTGGTATGAGAGAGGGTACGGTCCAAGGGTATAGCAGGTAACGTGATCATAGATATACATATACGACGTGTATAATATTGATTTTACGTCACCATATAAATGTGCCTAGTTAATTACCCGGCTTTTCAGATCTGGAAAAATCACACACATGCAGGGTCCAAGCAAATCTATTCATTTTGTTTCAAAAAGGCGCAAAATGAGCGAAAGAACATTATCCTGAACCAGGACAAATAATTCGGACGTCTTAAATGTTGCAGGTAGGTTAAAAATACCTAGAAAAATAACCAGATAGTATGTAATACTCACTAGCTTTCTTTTGAGTAGCATGGCTTCGTTTTGGAGTTTCTAAAGACTCATGAGGTTTATCGTTTTCCTGTTCTTCTGCAATGCGACTTTTAGCCATCCTGCTGACGCCTACACGCCTCTGTGCTATGTTACTATATACAAAGTGTACCAGGCGCGCTTTAATCGTATACCCGCAGTCTCGACATACAGAGCTTAACAATAAGCCTACACCATTGGTCCAAGGTACACGTTTGACCTGGAATACACTGATACACTCAAGAAATTAATCTGTTAATTTTAACACAAAGTTTGTTGTCTGAGTGATGCCAGAATGTATTATTCTATTACTATAAAATAATAATGTGTCACATCAATATAACACTAAGTTAGTTTAATACAACCTTTATGTTGAATTAATAGAATATGTGTGTTATATTAAGAGAATAATCTGTTGCAATAGCAGATTACATTGTAGCGTCACTCAGATAAGACAATTTCTGTTACAATTAACAGCTGAATTTTTTGAGTGTAGCTGTGGAAATATTTATCATCCCAAGGCGGTGAAATGGCATGATTATTATATCGATCATGTATATGGTGTATTGGGAGCTGAAACCAAAATCCTTAGCTATGCAACTTGGATAACATTTCCCACGGAGACATCTAGGATCCATGCTGTGTAAAAACACATCATTTTCTGCTGTTATACGCCGCAGTGCTGATAAATTACATGTTTGCTACATACGGGCACAGCTATACAGAAAAATTGGCGTATTCTAAAGAGAACAAAATAGTATACACCGCTAATATATTCCCCATTGTTTTTTAACGTCCGAGCAGATTTGTTAACAAATTTATTTGTCTTTGTTGGAAAGGCGTTTAGTGCAATCAATTTAAAAAATTCCAACAAAGATCGAGAAAATGTTATTTCGAATAAATATTATATAGGCCTACATAATAATATTATATATAATAATAATAATAATAATATAACATAATATTTTCTCGTATAATGACGAGAATGATACATTGTCTATCTGTACGATATTTTTTCTTTGTAAGCCTACACCGCTGTACCGGCACGGAAAAAGTCATATATCATTAGCTTTTGTTACACTATTCTAATTCCAAGAACTTTCACAAGCTGGTTTTGCCTATATCTTTTTATGTGTGGCAAATTTACTGAGTGGTTGATTTATGATATTTGTGTTTTACGATCCATATTTCACTTCTTTGACGGTGGAAAGTCTAAAGCATGTAGATACCACAGCCCTTTGTTAGGTATAGCTGACAAACCAACTGACTTTGCATCGATTCGAACAGTATTGTACTAGATGAGTCAACGTCTTATCTTCATCTTTACTTTCCAGTACCTTGAGAGTTATCTACAGAAGTTCACGACTGGGTCACTTATTCAAAGAGAAAAGAAATGATTTTAGTGAACGAATTCGGCTTCATAAGCCTATGCATCATACCACAATGGTGAGTCAGTTACATGTGAAGACTATATGGATACAACAGATATAAGTTCGGAGGAACTCATATTTAAACAATAACAGGGGGAAAGCTTAACTGCTTACTCGACTTGCGCTTGAGTCCGCTACTAGGTGTTTTCTTGAACAGATTCGTCTCCGTAACAACGTTGATTGGATCTAAAATCCTCTCTTTGGCTTGATTTGGCGGATGTTCCTCGGGCTTAGATGCCCCGTCATTAAACAAAACTTTCCAACCCATTGTGGACCTTGGGTCTCCTCTCAGTGCGCCAGCATGTGCCTTTATATTACGAAGAAGAGCCGATATAGATTACTTTACTTTCGATTTGGCTAGAAAAGAAACCAGAAGCTGCTTCCATGAACAGGTTTGGTTGGTGCAGGAAGGTTAGCCAGACTGACGTCACAAACAAATGACGTCTCAGCTTCTAAAGGGGACCATGTGACCTATTAACGTGACGCTTAATCTTGACGCCACACGCCAGTGTGCACATATGACTAGGACAAAACACCGACCCTAAGCATGCAGATAAGAGCCTACTTGCTCATCAATCGTCTTAGCACCAAGCGGGAAAGTGCTATACCTGTCTTATACCTGACCTATTCTACCCAATGTTTTACAGGCTTACAACCTTTGGTATGAATTTAACCCGCCGATAGTATGTAAATACCTATATATACATATACTGTAAATATATACATATTTTCACCCCAGCAGACCTAGGCTTACTCTGTTGAAGGCATTTTGGTGAGGGTCGCAACGTCAGGAATTGTTTTAAGTTATACATAGTCGATCAAATTTTGTCTTATATACTTTACCTGGACGGCTCACATTATTCATGCCTATACTGTACCCATGTTAAAAGTTGTTGTCAGCCGCTCATTGGTAGGGAGGGTTCAGCATTAGTCCATATCTGTGTAAATGGAAGGTCATGGATTGTCCAGTCATCAATTTTCGGAAATCAGTCTCATTTCGTACATTTTATAGGAGCGGTTATCAGTCGGATTAAAGTGCGTGAAAAATGTGAAATACCGCTATTCGTCACCTTCGGTAGAATATCTTTTAGCCTACATCAGCAAATTTCTCCTTGAATGATGGTCTTGACGTGTATACCATTCATTCGTTTTATGTTTCGCATTTTAAGGCCCGATATTTATTTTATTTATTTATTTATTCATTGATATTTGCTAGGTTTTCAGCGCTCTACTTAAGAATTTTTCACTTATATGGGTGGCGGAAATCGGAGTGGCCAGAGTATACGATTTGTCTCCAGGTACAAGGCAAACCTCCTAACTTAAAACCGCAGCCAAAACAGCAAGAGCTGCTTACTAACAGGCGACGTCATTAGTCATGTCACAACAGCGTTTTGTCCATCTGAGCCAACCTGGACCCAATACGAAAGGTAATAAAGCGGACTTCAAGTTGTTCCATAATAGAGCAGATAATGCAGCTTTGCTCGCCAAAAGCAAGTCGCACTTATCAGATGAATGTACTTTGTGAAAGTTATACATTAAGCTCCATGGTTTCATAAACCGCTGTACCTATACAACTATACTGTTCACCATGTCTAATAAATGTCAGCATTTCTCTATATAGCAATTTGTTTGTTCGATTAATTAATCTGAAGAATGACGGATATTTAATTAATGATTTGAGGAAAACAGCCCATCTTGCCAACCATGGGATAAATTCAGTGCCGTGCATGTGTGAAGATATACATGAGTATGCGGGAAGCTCCATGGATTCAACTATAATGTACCCCCACTGATCAATTAAGTTACCGAGGCAAAATACTGACCCAACTGAAAAAACATTAAATACAATTTAGACGTTAAAGGGGCTTCCGTGGCGTGGTGGCAAGCACAGCACAATTACCCAGAAGCCTCTCACCAACGTGATCGCTGTAAGTTAAGCCCAGCTCATACTGGTTTCCTCTCTGGTCGTATGTGGGAAGGTATTTCAGCAACCTACAGATGGTCGTGGGTTTCCCACCCTGCCTATACCCGATGTCCTCCAACCATAATGCCGTCGCACAAGTAACACTTTCTTGAGTTGGGCATAAAACTCTAATCAGAAAAATAAATTTACATGTAAAATGTCACACGTTTAACTCTGCTCCCAAGAGCGAAATAATCCGCTCCTAATAACGAATTAACCATTAATCAGGAACGATTAACCTTTAATCAGGAACTATATAACCTTTCATCAGGAACGAATTAACCTCGATGTGTTCATCTTTTCAACTTCAAAGTGTCTCTTAAGTTGGCAGATTAAAATCTGAGCGTAATAAAAATACAACATTCCACACAAAAGTGAATGACATATAATTAGAAACTTTGGTTTTTATTATTCATTCAAAATACCTTTCGGAGACAAAACAAACTATTTCATGAATAGATTGTTACATATCACATTTCTATTATACAACTTGGGACTTCAGTCATCTATCTAATCACTATTCAATGCCATATATTCAGTCACTATGACCATATAAACATTGGATGAACATTAAATGTTGTCGATCAGATGATTTCAGATAATGAATGTCACACACGTCCGCCACCAGAACAACATATATCTATAGGTAGCCGTCTGTAACAGAAGAAAAAGCCATAATTTAGTTGAAAACTGACAAAACGGCCCAAAATATGAACTCGGTCTGTGACATGTCTCGGTAAAGACATATACATGTACTATGTTTCAATTAAAAAAAATCAAACAGCCTGTTGGCAAAACATCCGGAAAACTGTAAAAGTACAAAATATAAACACTGCAATCATTTTGTTAAAAATGAGTGAAAAGACCCAAAACTTGATCTGTACCTTATTAGGGCGAAGCTATGTACTAATTTCAATCCAACAAGTGAAACTTTTCAACAGTGTCCAGAAAACTGTCCAAGTCCAAAGATAACACCAAAACGGCCATACTTTTGTCAAAAGAGGACAAAAAAGTCCTTAACTCGAACCTGATCTGTAACTTGCCATGGTGAAGACATGTACCAAGTTTTATACGATGAACTAAGTTGAAAAACAAATGCCGGCAAACTGATTCGTGACTGTCTGACATATAAAGTGTATAAATGTAAACCTCTTAGCCACCTTTGGTAGCAAAAGGACAGTAATAAGTCCCATACGGGCTGCATACCTTCTCTTCAAAACATCTCGCCCTCTCTCTCTATATATATGTATCATTCTAGGATATATTTCATAGAAAACAGCTATATGTACTTTTCAAAGACTAGATAAATATTTGCAAGATTACAAACTATAAATTTTATTTAATAATTAAAACTTCCACTCATCATAATATGCCTGATGCGCAGCATTTGCAATAACATAACTCTGAGCTACATGATGTATATATTATTGGCACAAAGACAGTTTAAAGGAGTTGGGGAAAGGTTGGAAAAGATATACATACTGGTGGAAGAGGTTACACTGTCCATTCTGCTAAAGTTGGATCACCATGTCATTTCTATCTTTATAGTCTGGATTTAAGCATGCTTTAATGGTCTCTGCAAATGTTGATTTCATCAGCTTACGGTGAAATTCAAGATGGGTGCATGTACATCAAAATTCTACATTTCTAGCTGTATTAAATACATCCTGGCCATCATTATGCTACAGGGCTAGTTACAATACATCCTGAATATTTCTCAGTAAATTTGTCTTGGCTACACCCCAACTCAATTTGGAAAATGTCCTAGTGCAAAAAAAAAATCTGTCCTGAATATAAGTGAAAAGCACAACACCGAAGACTACAACATAGAGAGTAAACCCAGAGCAGTGAAGACAGCGTAATCGTTGACAAACAGTCACATGTATTACCAGTTAAATCCAGCAACCTGTCAATTTACCTCAATTAATTCAGGTCTTTATTCTGTTTATGCTTAAAAAGTAGCAATGTACATGCCCCAAAAACCTTAATCGGAATTACCTATTCATCAATGTGAATGATGTAACGTTTTTGAGTTTCGTCTTTAGGTCTTACACAAACACCTACAATTTATTTGCAGGATGATTGCTGAAGGATTCTTCCATTGAATGTTAAGCTTTTCTGCCATAATCATAATGCTTTTGTACAAAATGTTCACAGGTACATGCGCTGTCAAAAACTACTCAGGACATTCATAGTCACTGATATCAATTCATAATAAATATCTGGTAAAATATCTTCATGGTGCAAAAGCTTGGTCATATGTAAAATGCAATTCATTATCTCAGGCATGTTGTGAAAACACAAAAAGCAAGAGGAAAAAAAAAAAGAGGAGAAAAGAAAGAAAAATACTTGTTACTAATGCTGAATAATGAGCAAAAGGTTTACACATTTGTGTACATGCAAAAATCACTTTGGGTTTTGTCAACAAATTTATGAAAGTGTTACCTCAGACCAAGGAGAAGAATATCAAAAAAAGCTATTAAAATAGAAAGCAAATACACTTAAATTGTAAAATCTGAATTCAGCTGAAAAAGGCTGACACACGCATGGATGATTTTGGCGCTGAAAAAGAAATTCAACCCTAATGGTGAGGAGTCATCTAGTTCTGTGAGCACCAAAATCGTCTCAAACGCTTTTGACAGTGATGTGACGAAATCAAAAATATGGACTGATCACAATGGGCTGCCTGTTACTCACGACAAAATAGTCCTGTCAGAAACATTACCAAACCAAAGAAAAATCGTTAGAATGTAAAATCAGTCACATGAAATGATGATTATTGCTTGATCATGGAGAATTAAGTCACTTGTTAAAAATTTGAAGTGAATTTGTCACAGAAGTGTTCAACCAAGCTTGTGTCTGACCAGAATACATGTACGAAAATTACTTGCGAGAAAACTGTCTAGGTGTGCAACGGTCTTAAAGATATGATCTTCTTATCCATGATGGCAAAGTGGTCTTGATCAATCAGAACAACACACTGTCCCTTCATCCTTCTATGGAAAAGGCCGCGAACCCACAGAAATGGTCTCAGTGATCAGAACTTTGGCACGTTGCCAAGGGAAGTAATCAGCTGTTCATACACCTTAATTCCCTTCAGGAAAACCTTCTCATTAAGAAACTCATTATGATCGTGCAGAAGAATGGGCGTATTGTTCATTGGAGAGAAGCCAATAGCTGGAAGGCCAATCTGAAACAGATAAGTAATGAAAAATATATGTAGGTATGATACATCATTTAAAGGAGTAGAGCGCTTAAAATTATGACACTATAGGCTGAAAGGAGCACATTTTTTACTACCTGGTGGTGTCTGCTGCATAATTTTTCGATTTTCCCTCGCCATATACGTAAAGCCTCAAAACGGCAAAGCTGGCATCAATCGCTGAGTCCAACGCGTCCTCCATCTTCTGTTGCCTCTCAGCCAATGAGAGTCATTAAAACTACCAGCTTGTTCGTGTAAACTCGGAACCTACGTCCAACATTCCGGAGTCCCAATCGTCAAGCGGAAAACAAACTGCACTGTTCACTACATTCTGGGAAGAAGAGTTCTACCGGAAATGTATGAAATGCACTTTGGCAGTTCCGACGGCAATTTTCCTCCTAACACAGAAGATTTCAGGACTAGTTCTTAAGCAAAATGGAGTTGCCCACAGCCGATTTTGGTGTTGATTTTATTTATAATTGATCAACTTGCGGTACAATTTTTTTTTTTTTTTATGGTATGCACCTGCGAGAAAATGTATACTCTTTTCAATGGTATTTGTTTGATATTTTCTAAGTTTTCTTCTCCTTTAAACTTTACATATTTTGATGCTGATACTGAAAGGACCTATCCATCTCAGAGCTCTAAAACACCAGTCATTTTCGAAACAAGGAGCAGGTGGTTACCATGCCATTGGCTCAATAACCCACGAGCCTCCTACCAATGTGGTTGCTGTGAATTCAAGCTTCTCCTTCGACCATATGTGGGAATGTCTGCCAACAATTACATGTAGCTGCAGATGGTGCCCTGTTTCCTCCCACCATAAAGACGGTCTCAGTCATATAAGTGAAATATTTGTTAGTACAGCGTAACATGTATCCTTGGGGTTTACCTGAGTACAGTGTAAAACACCAATCAAATAAATAAATAACTCGACATGACAAGTCCTTGATCAATAAGGTTGAGAGCTCAAATGCAACTACTGCTGGTTCACCTGAATCAGCTGGCATAAACTAGTCGGAACTTTCTGGTAATGCCTTCAGACAATAAATGAACAGGCAAAAGCTTGGCAAAATACACTACATGTATGTGGTACCCCTGTTTCCTGATAGAAGTACATGTGCACCAATGTATATGCATACGGACACCCAAGAAAATGTGAGATAGAAAACTGAATTTCTTGGCTAAGTTTTTGTAATTTATATTTAGATGCAAAGCCGTTTTGGGTACAAGAACAGAACACAGGAGTACAGAAAAGCAGATGGCTGAAAAGACAAATATGAGGACGGATGGCTTCTACATGTATGTTAAGATATCTCCGCAAGATATTGGAAGGGTATAAAATTTACTTATTTATTTGATTGGTGTTTTACGCCGTATTCAAGAATATTTCACTTCTACCCGACCAGCATCAAGGTCGAAGGAAACCGGGCAGAGCCTGGGGAAAACCCACGATTATCCACAGATTGCTGCAAGACCTTCCCACTTTCGGCCAGAGAGGAAGCCAGGAAGAGCTGGACTTGAACTCACAGAGACTGCATTGGTGAGGGGTTCCTGGGGTATGAAAAAAAAAAGGAAAGGAAAAACACCACCATGCACCACCTACCTCCCTAAGAAATCTGCTGTCTGTGCCTGCAGGAAATATCTCTGTCTCATAAGCCTGGTTCCTGGAACAAACAACAGTTACGTTTGCTTCAGATCACAGCTCGTGCATGTACGTGTAGAAGGCTTCTAGTCAAAATATCTGTGTGACTCCTTATTTACAGTGAATCTACTCTAGAGAATAACATTTAGGTGCTTATCCTGATAAATGTTTTAGCTCCACTTTACATGCACTTCTCTCAAAATAAGAAATGGTTTTACAATGAAGGGCAGACAACTCTAGAAGGGCACTCACATGTTTTCTAGTGTTGAGCTAAATGCATTCCACCAGGGGTCAGATTTGTCTGTAGAAGTTAGTTGATGACAATATCCTTTCTGAAATTAAAGCGTAAGAAATTTATTGCACAGAAAAAAAATACAAACAATCAAAATTGTAGATTGCATGGGACTTTGTAAGGCACACTTTTACCACTCTCTGCAAATCAAGTCTTAACTTACCTGACCCCTACAGGCACTCACCTGGAGGAATTTTTATGTCACATCTTTATCACCCTCTGCAAACCAACTCTTTATCTGTCCCCTACAGTCACTCACCTGGAGGAATTCGTAGGTCACATCTTTACCAGCTTCTGCAAACCAACTCTTTTTCTGTCCCCTACAGTCACTCACCTCAAGGATTTCGTAGGTCACATCTTTACCAGCTTCTGCAAACCAACTCTTCAGCTGCTCCTCAAAAGCCACTAAATCTTCTCTGGGGTTTAAACGGATGTCAAAGTCTGAAAACAACAAGAAAATCCAAGTAAAAAGCCATAAATAATATTACATGCATATGTAGTCTCTCCGTATACTGCTTCATCGACTTACTTTATTTATTCATTTGAATGGTGTTGTGCACCGTACAAAAAGAAAATTTCATCACGAGGAAAATGAGTTGAGTTGGACTTAAACTCACAGCTACTGCATTAATGAGAGACTCCTGGGCAACGATCCAATGCAAGCACACTAACCACCTGCTTCATAGACGTCCTCCGTGTGCAAGAAAATCGATACAGCTTGAATTTGTAACACAAAAGATTTATTTATTTCCCTGATGTTTTACGCTGCACTCAAGAACATATGTAACCCAAACGACTGTTGAAACAAAACTTCTTCTACACCCACCAGCATTCACGTGTGACACTTTCCATTACTATTTGATGCTCCTATGGCAAGCCAAAAAGCACTGTGGATTTATCTATTTGATTATTCTTTTCATTTTTAACTTATACATTTAGGTTCAAAGTACAGGGGAAATAACTGACCTAAAATGGTACTTGTAGAATCTATTGGGAAAAGTTAACGTTGCAGATCAAACAATAAAATAACAGGAGCTGGCTTCTAATTTCTGGTATTTCTATCACAGAATCCTAACTTGTAATTCTTTATGAACTTACAGGCAACAAACTCATTGGGTACCATATTGACTTGCACACCACCCTACAACATACAACACAGATACACGTACCTATATATATATATATATATATATATATATATATATATATATATATATATATATATCTATATATACATTTACTACATTGCTGACACAAAACATTATCATTGCTGTAATTTCAGTCTTGCATAAGTTTCTATGATGTAATGTTGGTTCCACCAGGAGATATCAATTCCACAACTTCATTGGGCAGAAGTAAACTTTCCAGGAGCAATCATATCAGAACTTATTTCTACCTTGAAAGTGATAACACATACTTCGCTTACTTGTACACTGTAGGGGTTCAGTCCAAACTTTACAACTACATGTATTAGTTATTCAGTTAATATTGAATCAGAGTTTTACTCCAAACTCAAAATTTATCAAGAGATTATAGCAGACTGATTAATTGGTATTTAACACTGAATTCAAGAATTTTTCACTTTATATGATGGCAGTCAAGTTTTTTTTTTTGTGGAGGTTACTTATAAAACCTGTATCCTTTGTCAGGTACCGGACAATTATTTATTTGTTTATTTGGTTGGTGTTTTACATCATACTCAAAAATATTTGACGTATATGACAACAGCCAGCATTATTGAGGGAGGGGAAATCAAGGGTCTACCATCTGCAAGTTCCTGCCAGACCTTTCTATGTGCAACCAGAGAGGAATTAAGTCAGTATGAGTTGGACTTGAACTCACAGCGAGCACAATGGTGATAGGCCCCTGGGTAACGGACTAACATCCTCGCTTAAAGCCACAGTCAAAACAGCGAGAACTAGATTCTAACAAGCGCCTTCACTGTTCCTCACGTGACAGTGGAGCTAGTGCTTTCACAGTCTGAGATGAGAATATTGCGCGGTCACTAAGGTCAAGACATAACTCTGAAAGATTGACTTTACCTCTAACTTGGTTAAGTTCACGGTGGTAACATCTCCTAATTTCAGACAGCTATCACAATCCATAAATCTGAAAATAAACCATGTTAAACTGATAGATCAAAAGTTCATCCATGTTTCACTGAAAAAAAAAAGCTTTACAACCTTGAGTAGTGTGACAGTTAATTTATTTATTTATTTCACTGGTGTTTTACAGCATACTCAACAATATTTCACTTATTCGACAGCTGCCAGCATTATGGTGGAAGGAAACTGGGCAGAGCCCTGACCAAACTCCATTCATCCGCAGGTTGCTGGCAGACCCTCCCAGGTGCCACCAGAGAGGAAGCCAGCATGAGCTGCAACCACATTGGTGAGTCCTGGGTCATTGCCAGCCATCTCCTCCCTAACTGTGACAATTATACAAGACATTAGACCATTTGTTGCAGGTTGATGGGTACCTCTGCATAAGTTCTTTTTCAACACATTCAATTTTTTTTATGCTGTGCGCTTATTTTAAACCATTTAATTTTAAAGAATGTAATAAGCATTGAGGCTAACCCCATCACTTTTTACATGACGTTAAAATGAATGGTAACAGCACATTCTAAACATTTCTCTACCATTTTCTAACAACATTTTCAACCAAAGTCAATTACTTGTTCTCTTCTTTCGCTCGCAGTTCAAGCAATCTAGTAATGACTTTATGCTGTAAAAAGAAAAAAGAATTAAATCTCATGTGAAATGTCAAAGGCTAAATGTTTTCAATATTTCTGAACACCAAGTTACATTATCTATTTTTTCAAAAAAAGGAGATTAAAAAATGACATGTACATGTAAAAGTTCAATCACTCATTTGTCAGTCAGTCACATTACAAAACAGCTGCACACAGATCTGGATGACACTTTGTTCACAGGTGTGACCTGGATAACAATCAGGATCTCAACTTATTAATAAATTCTTCATTATTAAGAGAGTTATGAGATAAATGCAGAGTTTTGTCCCTTTGTAGCGTTCACGGCCATGTACATTTTGCTTAGTGTGGCGCATTTCACCCGCATATAATTAGCCGAGGCACAGACAATATTGCACAGTGGAGGCTGAATATCATAAATCATGAAAATGTTACCCATGAGACATTATTATTTCCACCTTTCACAAGAAAAGTGTTTATGATCTACAACATTCCCTGTGCAATATTCTATTTATTATTTATATTTTGGCAATATCACGATTCTGTGTATTTGAACAAGTTTCGGCAAGGTTTTCAGCTGTAGGCCATCTTTGACAACATACAGCGTGACATCGCACATGACGTCTTGTTGTGTGACATAGGAATGTTAAAGCTGACGGAACTTGTCATTATGACGTCATTCCGCTGAGCTTGACATGGAATGTCATAAACCTAAACGGTGTTTGGGTGTGTAATAACATAAGTGATGTCTAACTAAGGCAGTGAGATATCACTTTAATCAGTGCAGAAAATCCTGAAATTTCATGTTTAATAATAAAATATCATATTACACACAGTTGACCATTTAGGATATGCGTAAATCAGTCAGGAGATTTGTCAGGTACTGTACTGTGCCACGGTAAAGTGAGAAATTATTAAGTACACCAATCAAAAAAACAAAATACGTATGAATACAATCTAGTACTGGCAAATGAAAGTTGGACCATCATGCACATTTTGAACATGCACTGATTATGTAAAGCGTTTTTTTTCCTTATTTACATACATACACATAGCCAGTAAATCAGAAAATATTATTTTGATCTCTCTTAAATGTTCAAGAGGTTATCAAACTGACTGTGCTGCTCACCATTTTCTCTGCAGCTGTGTCCTGGATAAATCTTGAACCATGGCCTGGTTTTCCCGGACACTTCACCCGCAACCCTGTAACACAGGCAACAGTCACACGTGATCATGGCAACCTCTATACTATAAGCAAGATACCATACCAACAACTATTACTGTATCAAACTGATATGAATTCCAAATCAGAAAACACACATCATGAATGTCATTAGAGGTTGCAGAATCTTAGTGATTCTGGTCAATATGAAACATGCGTGGCCACCTTGCATAAAAAAGTACTTAACCAAGGCATTTAACTATTCCAAATGTTACCTGATATCAATTTTATTTATATGCATTTCTAGAGGATTGTTGATTAATGCTCAAGAATTTTTCTCCTAATATACAATGTTTTATGGACACAGAAAATTTTTAACATTTATTTATTTATTTGTTTGTTTGATGTGTAACATCATACCCTAGAATTACCATGTATTTGAATTATGGGAGGAAGAGACTAGACTGTCTGAAGTGTTACCCTGAAGCTGGCAAAATGTACATGTACATTAAAATGTCATCATGTTGTGAGAAATGAAACCCACACAGTTAGGGCATCCCAAAAAGAAAAGAACGGCAATGAAGACGCTATACCTGTTTAATTATTATACTGTGTGTTTTTGAGACACTACCCTGCCCAATGATTAGCTGCATGTGCCGCACAACTGTACAATCGGATTTGCAAGATATGCATGTTGTACAAATAGAGGTCTGTTGACAAGTCAAAAACACTGCAACAAAACAAAAGGAATGGCTCACTGTTGCACTGTAAGTCTTGTATGAGAAGTAGTTTAGTGGCCTAGTGGTTAGCAGTGCTAATGCAGCACGATGACCCGACAGCCTCTCACCAATGCAACCACTGTGAGTTCAAATCCAGTTCATCCTGGATTTCTCTTCAGTCATTAGTGAAGGTCTGCCAGCACCTTGAGGATGGTCATGGGTTTACCCAGGCTCTGCCCAATTTTCCTCCCACCATAAGTGCTGACCAAAATCATATCAGTGAAATATTCTTGAGTGAAAGGGTGCAAAGCTCCAATCAATCAAATAAATAAATAAATGAAGCAGTTTTGTAAGTACCCACAGGATATGTGAGGATAAATTACATAATTACAGAGAGAGGTTAAAATTACCAGGCACACATACTAGTTCTGCTGATCTTTTATTACCTACACAAAGATGATCGCTCTCCATAAAATACAGTGTAGCTGTCAGTGGGACTTGCCAGGCCTGAAACACAAAGCACACCAGTGCCTAATACATGTAGATAGAAAACTGTCAACATACTGTTTTTCAGCTAAAGTTTAGCTTTTTTTTTCAGGTGACACATTATGCTTTCATCCAACTTATAGAGCCAATTAAAGAGGGGTAGTTCCAATAACATCGTCCAAATCTAAGAGTGATTTTGAAAGGAAACTGATAAAAGTCTAGAACATATACAAGTACAAGACCAAAGACGGAGTAATCATACTTGTCAAATTTTAATACATGTACTGTATTTCACCTAAAGTTTAGCATTTTTAAAATGACACATTTTGCTTGATTCTCACTGTTATAATTGTCCACAATGCATCAGGAGAAGTGCAATTTTCTCAACCTGATCGCACATGGCAGCAAAGACCAGTTTCCTTACTTGTACAGATTTTGACCTTTTTACACCAAAACTTCTTCTACAAACACACAAGTATTTTTTTTTTCATTTATGTACTTGATTGGTGTTTTACGCTGCACTCAAGAATATTTCACTTATACCACAGCGCCCAGCATTATGGTGAGAGGAAACTGGGCTAAGCAGACCGTCCAACATATGCCTGGAAAGTGACCACACTGGTGATAGGCTCCTTTGTCATTGCACCGTGCTGGCATGCTAGCGCCTTTGGCCACACATGTAAAGGTTAATTATCACACAGATATTTCCAAGTATGTTCACCTTCATCTAAAACAAATCCGACATTGAGCTGTTTAAAACGTTCATCCTTGACGAAGACAGGCATACCTGTGTAACCTCCAATCTCCTCATCTGTTGAGTATATACCATGTGCATATAAGTAAACTGTTGTGATAATGATATGATGTAAACGGACAATCATGCAAGATTCAAAATAATATCTGCTTAGAAATATCCTGTAGTTCATTTTTGGATTAACCGATGGAAAAAGATTTCTGTAATTTACAGTAAAAAAAAAATCAAATGCAATTCTTACTGATGTTAAACAACGAAATATGCATATATAAATATGTCTGAACTATGTCATCAAATGGGATGAACATCTGTAAAGACCCACAACTTATACTTTAAAATGATGTCATCCACGGCTCATGGTTGTGACATGAGTTGTGTTATGAGTTGTGACACGAGTATGTTCCACACCATGTGTCTCTGATCTTAGACGCGTTCATATTCAACACTGCATGCAGTGGGAAAGTCCAAAGTATATTAATAAACATAATTTCATACTGAGCTTTTAAAAACGAGTGAATGACAACATTCTGACTCTTGCAATGTACATAGCCTTGAAATACATGTAGTATATTAAAGAGAAACAAGAATGCTTCATGAACCATGTTTTAGCACATGTACATGTAGAGGCAGTTCACAGTTGTTCAATGTTACTACCACCTGATGTACCCTTAGCATGGCTTAGCAAAGTGCCTTAAATTCAACCCGGTGGCTGTCAGAGTGTAATTTAACACGCAGAATTTTTACATCAATCTGCTCAGAAAACTAAGTGAAACCTCAGATCTTAATCTTTATTTTTAAAAGGTCGCATAAATACCGGTATATGTGATGACTTCTACCACAGTGAGGATATAGAACCGCTGAATGTACAAACCTGGTACAAAAGACAAGTGAATGGTTCTCAGCAATCTCTTTCCAGAATTCTTCAATCTCCGGATAGCCTCAATATACCTGTTGACACACACACACAACCATTCAGTTCTGGGAACACTGTAATTTGTATCATACCTCTTCCACTTCATCCAGAACCATAACAAAGTATAAGTAACAAAGAAGCTTTTACTGTCTTATACACCCAACCTGTTGACACACACACGAGCATTCAATTCTGGGAACCATAACAAAGTATAAGTAACAAAGACGTTTTTATTGACTTATACGTTCAATATCCTTTTCTGATGAAGTGTTTATTTTCCATTGAAACATACATGACAAATCATTTGCTGGAAACAACTTTCACAGGGTTCCTATCAGTAGCTAAAAATAAATTTTAAGAGCTTTTAATGAGAATTCAACCTTAAATTTCAAGAACGTTAAGGGTCAAGGCTCACTTGTAACCCAATTGAAGTTAGAATGCCCTAGGACAGGCCTTTGATATCGGGGTTAGCAGCTAGTTTCAACCATTTATCTTTTGTATTTATTCATAAAAAAAAATACTTTCACCTTGATACAACCAACACTAAAATGATACAGGAACATCTAAATATCTATTAAAAAATGCTTTGCATCTAAGAACAAGAAGGTTAGAAATATTTAATTAAAATTTTAGTATCAATAAGATGTAGATTCTGATCATGTCTCATACCAATGAGGTTGAATATGCAGGGCTTTGTGGGCTATCTGGACAGGTGTTCTGATCATGTCTCATACCAATGAGGTTGAATATGCAGGGCTTTGTGGGCTATTTGGACAGGTGTTCTGATATTGTCTCATACCAATGAGGTTGAATATGCAGGGCTTTGTGGGCTATCTGGAGAGGTGTTCTGATCATGTTTCATACCAATGAGGTTGAATATGCACGGCTTTGTGGGGTATCTGGACAGGTGTTCTGATCATGTCTCATACCAATGAGGTTGAATATGCAGAGGTTTGTGGGGTATCTGGACAGGTCTCCTGATCACGTCTCACACCAATGAGGTTGAATATGCAGGGCTTTGTGGGCTATCTGGACAGGTGTTCTGATATTGTCTCATACCAATGAGGTTGAATATGCAGGGCTTTGTGGGCTATCTGGAGAGGTGTTCTGATCATGTTTCATACCAATGAGGTTGAATATGCACGGCTTTGTGGGGTATCTGGACAGGTGTTCTGATCATGTCTCATACCAATGAGGTTGAATATGCAGAGGTTTGTGGGGTATCTGGACAGGTGTTCTGATCACGTCTCACACCAATGAGGTTGAATATGCAGGGCTTTGTGGGCTATCTGGACAGGTGTTCTGATATTGTCTCATACCAATGAGGTTGAATATGCAGGGCTTTGTGGGCTATCTGGACGGGTGTTCTGATTTTGATCAGTCTTTTTTTTTCACCACAAATTATTCTGACATGTACCAAAAACCATTCTTGTGTTTGGTCCAAAATCATCAATCAAATAATATAATCAAGTACTTAATTGTATACATTAATTTCACATTCTTGAATTACGGTGATTAAATTTTTTAGGCTATGAGATTTGCACCCCTACATGTTGTTGTTCCACAAAAACAAGTCAAGAATCAAAGCAAACCTGCTGTGAATAATACTCACTGTATTCCTACACACTTCATATCCTGCAGAGGAATAAACAGCACACGATTATATTTATTTATTTATTTGTTTGATTGCTGTTTTATGCTGTACTCAAAAATATATCACTTATATGATGGCGGCCAGCATTATAGTGGGAAGAAACCGAGCAGATCGTGGGGAAAACCCACGACCATCCGTAGGTTGCTAGGAGACCTTCTCATGTAAGGCACATGATGCCGTATACTTGACACATACAGGATATGTGTATTATCATATTGTCATGACACTGCAGGATAGAAGGCCTTTCACTGTCACCACATTTTACTATGTGCATACACATGTACATGTAGTGGGTTACTAAGTACAAAGGTCATCCGTGGCTGACGGGGTTAGCACCCCAGCATGGTGCAATGACCCAGGAGCCTCTCACCAATGCGGTCACGGTGAGTTCTAGTCAAGCTTATGCTGGCTTCCTCTCTAGCCGTACGTGGGAAGTGCCATAAACCTGTGAATGGTTGTGAGCTTCCCTCCGACTCTGCCCGGTTTCCTCCAACCATATTGCTGGCCGCCATAGTATAAGTGAAATATTACTGAGTACAGTGTAAAACACAATCACATGAACAAATTTAAATAGCAGAACCAAGGGTTCTTTGGGACTTCTTTGTCCTTAAATATACATCCTTTTTATTTTGTAATCTACTCATGTACATCAGACTCATTAAAAGTTTATCAAAAAATTACAGTTAGCCACAGCTACAAAATTCAGAATGAATAACTTGTATTCCATAAACCTGTTTAAGATATGGATGTCAAAATCTATAATGCTTCAAATTTGAACCAAAGAACCGAAGAGTGTATGCACATTTGCAATTAAACAAACTATTAAGGGGTACTGGTAATGAAAAGCATTTACCAGATCATGTGTTCTAATGAGAACAGAAACCAGTGTGAGTGCTGATTTTGTGCAACGGTTTAGCAGGTAAGAATTATTATCAACTTGATTTTTACATATCTTCACTGACAAATTAATGCTGAAAATTGTTTTTTATATGTCCTCACTGAAATATTTATGATAAAAGTTGTTTCCCCCCCCCCTTAAGAGGAAGTCCACTATAAAGCCTTCAAACATTCTTTAAAAAGTTTTATCATAAATGATTTATGATTGCATGGTAGTGGTAATAATCCCCCACATCATGACATGTCACATTGTTCCTGAAACCATTATTTTTTGCAGTGAAAAAATCGCCTTACCTGCGATCCACGGGCATAGATATCTCCATTATCCATCTTATCTGCACTGAAGGGATCTACTTTCCAGTGTTCCTGGAAAACAAAACAACAATGGTTCCAAGTCTTCCTCAAGCAAACAATAATCACAGTCCTTCTAATAAAGCACTACCATATAACTTAGGAGATCAATGTAATTAACTTCAAATTTCAGATACAGTGTCCAAAAGCCTTTCATAAAATTTAACTTAAATGATTCTAATGACCTTGAAGAAATAGGTCAAGGTCACTGAAAACCAACAGGGTTCTTTCTCACGACAAAGTGTAGGTGTGATTATGTTTGGTGAACTTGGGATGAAGTCTTTAGGGGTAGTGTTAATGAGAAAATGCACTAAAATACTGTAATACCCTGGGTCAATACTGGCC
Organism: Liolophura sinensis; assembly: GCF_032854445.1. Classification (NCBI taxonomy): domain Eukaryota; kingdom Metazoa; phylum Mollusca; class Polyplacophora; order Chitonida; family Chitonidae; genus Liolophura; species Liolophura sinensis. Next base: position 27,369,591 of record NC_088303.1, read on the forward strand.
ATGGTGTGAAAAATATTGTAAATGGCTTGCTATGGATTTTAGAAATCCAATTTCTGCTCTCATACTCGTTATCTTACCATAAAGACAGGCACGACATCTGTGTGAGAGTTGAGTAGGAGACTGGGCAGGGACGGGCACTCTCCTGGCCAGCTGAGTACAAATACACGTCGACCTGAACTCGGCTGAAATAAATAATCCATCAGAAATATTACTATGATGCAGTTCCATTTCATTTTGAATTGAATGTGTCAAAATAATATTAATATATCTACAGCACATTGTTTGTTTGCTTGAGACGAATTTACAACTAGTCAACTTCTGAAATCTGACAGTGGTACCCTTCATAACAATAAGCTCACACTCCAGTCATCCAGATAACTGGCACTCCAGCTCATACCTAATCAGTGAGTCACTGTGAGTCACAGTAGATATACATGTACACCATTACCATGATGAAGACACCGTATAGCAACATGACACCTCACCATACAGTAGATCACATGAGATTTAAGGGTCTCTTTTAAGGTACAATATGATGTGCATTCTTTACATAAAAATAAGGCATGCACATAAAATGTTATTACAAAGATTGAAACAGTGTTTTTGTGTTTCCTGACATGACTTGACATGTGCCCCACCACTTTGACTCCAGTGACCTTGGCATTGTTCAAGATTTCTGTACAAAATCTGCTAGTGGTGGCAGTGATGTAAAGAAAAGTGAACACATAGAGCTGTGCAATAAGAAACATGATACAATACTGGTACATGAATATTTAACCAATAAATTATGAGCGATTTTAACCCCTTCTTAGTAAAGTAGATGTTATGTAGTTTGGGAAATACAGATCTCCCATTCAAAGTTACATATAACTGGCATCTGCCGATTTCTGTGAAGCTCTGGATGGGGACTGGATCTACACCACAAATACATGGCAGATTTATTAAAGTCAACATGCATTTTCACCCAAAATTATTTACACGTGGGGTTTCTGACCTGAATAATCTGGTAAGAGAGGTCCAGCTCTTCAGCCATCTTCGTCAGAAAGGCCAATGCTCCATCTAAATTTACAAGATATTATTTTCAGCCATACCAATGACCATAAATACAGTCTGCAGGGAGATATACATGTAAATGATGCAAACAATGAGGCTAGATCTCCTGAAAGGTCATTATTAAAAATTTGATAACCATGCATAACCTGAATGACCTTAACAAAAGACCATATTCTAATCTTAAGTTTTATTGGGATTTTGATAAACTAAATTAATTCTATTATTATTATTTATCTCCCAATGCTAATTTTCTTAAAATCCTTACTAACCTAAGCCAAAAAGAAAAAAATAGTTTCCTGTAGACTTTGTAAGCACTCTGGGACCTGCCTAACACTTTAACAGAATTTTGTGTGAAGCGCCTTTGAAAACAGAAATGATTTTTGTAAGTTTTAAGGAATGGTGTTTGCTAATGACTTTTAAAGCTTTGAAGTTGAAAATAACTACTATTTTCTAAGCTTTAAATGGATTTATAAAGCTTCAAAAATGTGGAAAATGGTATCTTGCATTATTTTACTAAAGTTTTTCCGCTAATTTGCAATATAAAGGAAAAAGTTGTAGAGAATTGTTGACAAAATTTCAGGTGAACTCAACATCTAATCATCTAATATAAGGAATGAGGCTGTTTGATTACCATGGTAACTGCTGAAAGGCATGACCTTCTGTATTTATGTACACTACGTCACAAATATACAAACTGTAGCAGAAAATGGGAAATCGGCAATCTGGCTACCATGACCACAGAGTGGACAAATGTGATTGGGTGTGACATATATTTTACAGAGATATATTTCTAGTGCTTATACTAGCAGTAGCTATAGTGGAAATTTCGCTTTGTTGTAGAGTGCTGGGCCCAGTTTCACAAAGACATACATGTGTAATAATCACACATATAGGACAATGGTACAGTAATAGTGACGTCAAAAATATCGTACAAAAAAAGGCGTACACCGCTTTGTGAGACTGGGCCCTGGATTTCAGGTGAGGTGATTTAAGCTCAAATGCTATTGTGACAACATTGTATATTCTTCCCCGCTTACTCTGGTGCTGTAATCAACCAGGTTCTAAATGTCTGGTTCTGGGCTTGTCAACGTAAGTGTGTCTTGGGTGAAGGGAAGGATTTAAGTGGGGAGCAGTTTAATGGTAGCAGCTTCCCAGTGCTTATGGTAACGTGCGCTGCATAACTAGTGGAAATTTCCCATTAGGTCACTTAGTAGAGTTCTGCGGCCACTTTAAAAAGCCTCGTAAATTGATTTTTCATAACTTTTCTCTTAAATGATGTCGTCTTACAGCCGGGGTACAACCTAGACAATGTTTTATATGACAAAAAAGTCATGAGAAATACGACTTACGAAGATTTGTGAAGTGGACTCTGGACTTTGGCTAGGGTGATGTGAGTTAAAATCATTCAATCATTACACTTGTGCTATAACCAAAAGGGTTGTCAAGAGTGTGGGGCTTTGGGCCTGCGAACTTCTTAAATGAGTGTAGTTCTTAAAAGGAGACTCGAGGACGAGCTACACAGAAGGTCAAAATGACAGTAGGGCGTATCGTTTTCTTCTGTGAGGTTACAGTGCGTGTATACTTCATATCTGTTTTATGAGCACACATACACAGATAGTGCGAGACTCAATGACAAGCTACACAGAAGGTTGGTCGAAAAAAAGTAGAGCGTTTAGTTTTCTTCTGTTACATTGCAGTGTGTGTGTTCTTCATATATGTTTTATGAGCACACATACACCGATAACTGTGATGTAATAAAAGGAAGAACAAATGAGTTCACAGCTTTGATCGTCTTCATATAGACGAGAAGGAGTTACAAGACAAGTTACAGGAGCTGGCTTCTACTGCGCGCTTGTACCAGCAGCAGCTAGTGGGAATTTCTCTTTGGGTCAGCTTGTAGATCGAGGGATCCTTAAACTGTTACAAATGTATTGTCCCCCAATAAACAGATAGGGTGATATGCATATGCTAAACAACTGGAGCTGCAGCCCAGACACCATGCAATACAGACAGAGAAACAGACAGTCAAAATGTGACATTTATTTGTTTATTTGATTAGGGTTTTATGCTGTACTCAAGAATATTCCACTTAAACGACGGCAGCCAGCATAACGGTGGGTGGAAACCAGGCAGAGCCCTGGGGAAACCCACGACCATCCACAGGTCGCTGGCAGACCTTCTCCAAAAACTGATACCATATACTATGGGATTCCATAATCCGAATGACAACACAATATTTACCATATGTAATGAATACTCTGTTATAGTAGGACAATGAGTTATCACATGGAAAGACACTTATATCATTTGTTTTTCCATGCACACAACACAACGCTCTAAAAACCGATGTAAGCCTATAGCCCAAGCCCAAGGATGCAGAATGACTTTGATATCGCCTGTCATTGCATCCAACTGTACAACACTCTGGATTACATTGTACTTCAATTAAATTAAACATATCAGGTTTGTTTTTTTTGCTTTGTTTTGTTTTGTTTTTTCAGGTAAATATCAGAAATTATTGAAAATAGCCCTCAGTGTTTAATTTAGTTGAATGACACACTACATTGGTATTTCAGTCCATGGAACGATATTCAATCATCATATATGGTAAATATACAGTCCACACTGACTCGATCCTCTGTGCGATTCATCCAATCGTAGCCGTGTGGTTAGACACACCAGTACACACAAGCCTACTGCAGCCTGTCAGTAGGCCTACTGCTAAGGTTCATTCGTCTTCATTATTTGAACACTCTGTGCGACTTACCGCAACTAGGACGTATCAAAAGGTGTTGTGCATAAAATTAAACGCGGCCAAGAAAGTATCACTCCTCACTAACCATAGTCCGGATTCGGCTGGACTGTTTTGATACGCAAATATTCCCTGAAGTTTGTCACTGCCTTATCTTCGCCCGACATCTTGCTTACCCAATTACGCAATTACGATCTCCAATCAAGGCCCAAGTCAAATTTTAAACTTACAATCAATTGGATTATGAACCAAGTCGCATTTCTTTGCAACTTTCCATCCTAATTGTAAAAAAATCCATTCAAGGAATACAGAACAGTATCCAGCTTCTTTAGCAATGACTGTCAAAATGTTCATTGTATGCACATGAATGAGTCTTTTAAGCTGTCCCCACATAAATGAACTTGTGTTTTAAAAACTGCGCTGGGCGACGGCAGAGAAGTTTTCCAAGAGTAAGGGAGATAACCGGGGTTTGACGCCTTACACAGATTACTGAAAAGTCACCAAGAGGAGCAACACGGCAGACGAGCGCCGAGAAGTGAGCAACTTCAGAGAGTATCTCCGCATTAAGACGGTTCACAAGAATCCGGATTATGGTTAGTGCATAGTGCACTGAATAGGACACACTTTCAGTTAGAATGGCAGTGCTGGAACCTAACTTTTTGAAACAATTGCTTTGAGGGCAAGTTGACTTGCCAGAAAATCCAGTAACTTTTCGACATATACATGTTTGTATGCCCGTTCATATGGTACTGTATTATCCACCTGGCCAATACCAATGGTGCGTGTTTGCGGCAATAAATAACATCATGTGTCTGGTATGATAAACACAATAATTTATACAGTAAAAACATAACAAAAATATGCTTCAAAAGGTTAAATTAGGTGAGACAGTTTTGCCAATACCAGTACGGCACAAAACCTAAATTAAGAGTTCATTTCATTTCATCAGATATGTTTCTATGTTTACTGCTAAATGGTAACACTTCTGGAAATGATAAACATGTTTCTAAGAGGCTGATGACATCAGCATTTTTCTCTTCCATAGTAAGCCATGACCACCTGGTAGTCGGCAGGTCCTGACCACTGGTCGTCTTGTGTCAACAACATATGTCTGGTTACGCCTTTCCTCAGTTCATTGTGATTATCATTGTTTTTCATCAGGAAAAGTGCGCTGATATATACTTGCACTTTTGTGATGAACCTATATAAGTCTATATTTCACGCCTTCAAAGCTATGTTGTGTGCTTTTACCCAGTCTTTAAAGTACTAAGATTGGGTGAGACACAGGTTTATGCGGGATTGATAGAACATCTTGCCTGTACAAAGACACCAAGTTTCCTGTCATACCACCTTTACCAACAGACAGACAGTGTCAGTTTTGACTTTGGTAATTATCCTTACTTGAATGGTCCCGCATATGGCATGTACAAAACTCACTTTATAGAATGCCAACAAGATCCTGTGTGACGGCTTAAGATTTCAGTGAACGTCAAACGTTATCACATCCAAAACTTCAAACGACTTGACCCTCAGTTTCTTAATTTTTACAAGTGGTATAGTTCTCGTATATGAGTAAATGTGAAAGGAGTGTCCAGAATTTTTGCCGCACTGCGTCATAATATGTCTAATGTTGCTTAACCCGTGGCTGCATAGGGACTGGGTGTGCATCATGTTGAGTAAAATTGCGGTGTCTGATAGAACAGTACATGAGGTTGTACTTCACCGGTTACTTCTGACCATTTACCCACCATACCATTGTCGTCCCTGCTCTGCATGGTTTTAGATTCAGGGCTGTACTTTTTTATATTTTATTCCCGTATAAACATTGAGTGAATGAGTGCTTGGGGTTTAACGTCGTACTCAACAATTTTTCAGTCATATAACAACGATATAGGCAAGGATTCTGCTGAAGCATGTTTGCTGTTTATAAAAAATCGACGATAAATAACGATTTTAAGATTAGAGACATGAATCCGGATTTCATCAATTACGTGCCACCATTTGTCAGCTATCACACTGTCGATCAGGCTCTGCTTTTACTCTCTGGGCTGTAGTATTGCTTTTATTAACATGGAACGTCCAATACGGTTGACGATTAGTATACCATATTAGTTAAAGACTATGTTGTCTCGTGGAATCCCTACTGATCATTTGCTTTGCCCCTCATACTTTGTTGCCTTGTCCAGTGTATATATCAATTTGTTCATTTCATTAAGTAACCTTAAGAATGACGGACATCCGATTAATGATTTGAGGAAACCAGACCATCTCGCACCCATGGGATAAATTCAATGCCGTGTATATGTGAAGATATAAATGAGCCTGCAGTAAGTTCCAGGGATTCAACTATAATGCGAACTCATCAATCGGGATGAAGCAAACCCAAGCCTGTACCGTGAGTCGTACCCCAACTGATCATTTAAGTCACTGTAGCAAAATACTGAAACAACATTGAATACAATTTAGACGTTAAGGGGCTTCTGTGGCGTGATCGCTGTGAGTTCAAGCCCAGCTCATACTGGTTTCCTCTCTGGTTGTATGTGGGAAGGTGTGTCAGCAACCTACAGATAGTTCAACTTCAAAGTGTCTCTTAAGTCGGCAGATGAAAATCTCTGAAAGTTATAAAACTACAACAAGCAGATAAAAGAAGAAAATACATAGATTCCACACAAAGGTCAATGACGCGTCATTAAAACCTTCTGTTTTTATTACTCATTCAAAACACCTTTCGAAGACAAAAATAACTATTTCATATATGGGTTGTTACATACCACATTTCTATTAGACAACTTGGGACTTCAGTCATCTATCTAATCATTATTCAATGTCATATATTCAGTCACTATGACCATATAAACATTGGATGGAATATTGTCGTTCAGATGATTTCAGATAACAAATGTAACACCCGTCCAGTTTGAGCCATCAGAACAACATACATCTATAGGTAGCCATCCACAAGAACGTCCATAATTTTGTCCAAAGAGATGGACAAAAGACTAAACTGGAACTTGATCTGTAACTTGCCATGGTGAAGACATGTACCAAGTTCAATATGATGAACTAAGTTGAAAAACAAATGCCAGAAAACTGATTCGTGACTGTCTGACATATGAAGTGTATAAATGTAAACCTTTTAGCCACCTTTGGTAGCAGTAGGACAGTTATAAGTCCCATACTGGCTGCATACCTCCTCTTCAAAATATCTCGCCCTCTGTCTCTCTCTCTATATATATCATTCAGGGATATATTTCATAGAAAACAGCTACATGTACTTTTCAAAGATTAGATAAATATTTACCAGATACAAACTATAAATTTTATTTAATAATTATAACTTCCATTCATCATAATGTGCCTGATGCGCAGCATTTGCAATAACATAACTTTGAGCTACAGGATGTATATATTATTGGCACAAAGACAGTTTAAAGGAGTTGGGGAAAGGTTGGAAAAGATGTACATATCGGTGGAAGAGGCTACACTGTGCATCCTGTTAAAGTTGGATCACCATGTCATTTCTATTTTTATAGTCTGGATTTAAGCATGCTTTAATATTCTCTTTGAAATTTTCTGCAAATGTTGATTTCATCAGCTTACGGTAAATGTACATGTACATCAAAAGTCTACATTTCTAGTTGTATTAAATACATCCTGGCCATCATTATGCTACAGGGCTAGTTACAATACATCCTGAATATTTCTCAGTAAATTTGTCTTGGCTAAAGCCCAACACAATTAGCAAAATGTCCTAAAAAAATCTGTCCTGAATAAAAGTGAAAAGCACAACACCGAAGACTACAACATAGAGAGTAAACCCAGAGCAGTGAAGACAGCGTAATCGTTGACAAACGGTCACATGTATTACCAGTTAAATCCAGCAACCTGTCAATTTACCTCAATTAATTCAGGTCTTTATTCTGTTTATGCTTAAATAGTAGCAATGTACATGCCCCAAAACCCTTAATCGGAATTACCTCTTCATCAATGTGAATGATGTAACATTTTTGAGTTTCGTCTTTAGATCTTATGCCTACAATTTATTTGCAGGATGATTGCTGAAGGGTTCTTCCATTGAATGTTAAGCTTTCCTGCCATAATCATAATGCTTTTGTACAAATTGTTTACAGGTACATGCGCTGTCAAAAACTACTCTGGACATTCATAGTCACTGATATCAATTCATAATAAATATCTGGTAAAATATCTTCATGGTGCAAAAGCTTGGTCATATGTAAAATGCAATTCATTATCTCAGATATGTTGCAAAAACACAAAAAGCAAGAGGAAAAAAAAAAGAGGGGAAAAGAAAGAAAAATACTTGTTATCAATGCTGAATGAGCAAAAGGTATACACATTTGTGTACATCCAAAAATCACTATGGGTTTTGTCAACAAAAAAGCTATCAAAATAGAAAGCTAATACACTTAAATTGTAAAATCTGAATTCAGCTGAAAAAGACTGACACACACTTGGATGATTTTGGTGCTGAAAAAGAAATTCAACCCTAATGGTGAGGAGTCATCTAGTTCTGTGAGCACCAAAATCGTCTCAAATTAAACTGTTAAGACAGTGATGTGACGAAATCAAAAATATGGACTGATCACAATGGGCTGCCTGTTACTCACGACAAAATAGTCTGTCAGAAATATTACTAAACCGAAGAAAAATCGTTAGAATGTAAAACCAGTCACATGAAATGATGATTATTGCTTGATCATGGAGAATTAAGTCACTTGTTAAAAATTTGAAGTGAATCTGTCACAGAAGTGTTCAACTAAGTTTGTGTCGGACCAGAATAAATGTACAAAAATTACTTGCGAGAAAACTGTCTAGGTGTGCAAAGATATGATCTTCTTATCCATGATAGCAAAATGGTCTTAATCAATCAGAACAACACACTGTCCCTTCATCTTTCTATGGAATAGGCCGCGAACACACAGAAATGGTCTCAGTGATCAGAACTTTGGCACGTTGCCAAGGGAAGTAATCAGCTGTTCATACACCTTAATTCCCTTCAGGAAAACCTTCTCATTAAGAAACTCATTATGATCGTGCAGAAGAATGGGCGTATTGTTCATTGGAGAGAAGCCAATAGCTGGAAGGCCAATCTGAAACAGATAAGTATTTAATGAAAAATATATTGTAGGTATGTTACATCATTTAAAGGAATAGAGAGCTTAAAATTATGACACTATAGGCTGAAAAGAGCACATTTTTTACTACCTGGTGGTGCCTGCTGCATAATTTTTCGATTTTCCCTCGCCATATACGTAAAGCCTGAAAACGGCAAAGCTGGCATCAATCACTGAGTCCAACACATCCTCCATCTTCTGTTGCCTCTCAGCCAATGAGAGTCATTAAAACTACCAGCTCATTCGTGTAAACTCGGAACCTACGTCCAACATTCCGGAGTCACAATCGTTAAGCGGAAAACAAACTGCACTGTTCACTACATTCTGGGAAGAAGAGTTCTACCGGAAATGTATGAAATGCTTGGCAGTTCCGACAGCAATTTTCTGCCTAACACAAGACTTCAGGACTTGTTCTTAAGCAAAATGGATTTTGGTGTTGATTTTATTTATAATTGATCAACTTGCGGTACAATTTTTTTTTTTTTTTATGGTATGCACCTGCGAGAAAATGCATACTCTTTTCAATGGTATTTGTTTGATATTTTCTAAGTTTTCTTCTCCTTTAAACTTTACATGTTTTCATGCTTATACTGAAAGGAGCTATCCATCTCAGAGCTCTAAAACACCAGTCATTTTCGAAACAAGGAGCAGGTGGTTACCATGCCACTGGCTCAATAACCCACGAGCCTCCTACCAATGTGGTAGCTGTGAATTCAAGCTTCTCCTTCGACCATATGTGGGAATGTCTGCCAACAATTACATGTAGCTGCAGATGGTGCCCTGTTTCCTCCTACCATAATGATGGTCGCAGTCATATAAGTGAAATATTTGTTAGTACAGCGTAACATGTATCCTTGGGGTTTACCTGAGTACAGTGTAAAACACCAATCAAATAAATAAATAACTCGACATGACAAGTCCTTGATCAATAAGGTTGAGAGCTCAAATGCAACTATTGCTGGTTCACCTGAACCAGCTGGCATAAACTAGTGGGAACTTTCTGGTAATGCCTTCAGACAATAAATGAACACGCAAAAGCTTGGCAAAATACACTACATGTATGTGGTACCCCTGTTTCCTGATAGAAGTACATGTGCACCAATGCATATGCATACGGACACCCAAGAAAATGTGAGATAGAAAACTGAATTTCTTGGCTAAGTTTTTGTAATTTATATTTAGATGCAAAGCCGTTTTGGGTACAAGAACAGAACACAGGAGTACAGAAAAGCAGATGGCTGAAAAGACAAATATGAGGACGGATGGCTTCTACATGTATGTTAAGATATCTCCGCAAGATATTGGAAGGGTATAAAATTTACTTATTTATTTGATTGGTGTTTTACATCGTATTCCAGAATATTTCACTTCTACCCGACCAGCATCATGGTCGAAGGAAACGGGGGCAGAGCCTGGGGGAAACACACGATTATCCGCAGATTGCTGCAAGACCTTCCCACTTTCGGCCAGAGAGGAAGCCAGGAAGAGCTGGGGTTGAACTCACAGAGACTGCATTGGTGAGAGGTTCCTGGGGTATGAAAAAAAAAAGGAAAGGACAAACACCACCATACAATACCTACCTCCCTAAGAAATCTGCTGTCTGTGCCTGCAGGAAATATCTCTGTCTCATAAGCCTGGTTCCTGGAACAAACAAGTTACGTTTGCCTCAGATCACAGCTCGTGCATGTACGTGTAGAAGGCTTCTAGTCAAAATATCTGTGTGACTCCTTATTTACAGTGAATCTACTCTAGAGAACAACATTTAGGTGCTTATCCTGATAAATGTTTTAGCTCCACTTTATATGCACTTCTCTCAAAATAAGAAATGGTTTTACAATGAAGGGCAGACAACTCTAGAAGGACACTCACATGTTTTCTAGTGTTGAGCTAAATGCATTCCACCAGGGGTCAGACTTGTCTGTAGAAGTTAGTTGATGGCAATTTCCTTTCTGAAATTAAAGCGTAAGAACTTTATTGCACGGAAAAGACATAAGAAAAAAAAAAATTATAGATTGCGTGGGACTTTGTACCACACATCTTTACCAGCCTCCACAATATTTATCAGCCTCTGCAATACCAACTCTTCAGCTGTCCCCAACAGGCACACACCTGAAGAAATTTCTATGTCATACTCTCTGCAAACCAACTTTTAATTTACCTGATCCCTACAGGCACTCACCTAGAGGAATTTTTATGACACACCTTTGTCAGCCTCTGCAAACCAACTCTTCACCTGTCCCCCACTGGCACTTACCTAGAGGAATTTGTATGTCATGTCTTTACCAGCCTTTGCAAAATAATTCTTCAGCTGTACCCTATGGCAACTCACCTAGAGGATTTCATACATGCCATCTATACCAGTCTGTGAAAACCAACTCACCAGCTGTCCCCTAAAGTCACTCACCTAGAGGATTTCATACATGACATCTATACCAGCCTGTGAAAACCAACTCACCAGCTGTCCCCTACAGTCACTCACCTAGAGGATTTCATACATGACATCTATACCAGCCTGTGAAAACCAACTCACCAGCTGTCCCCTACAGTCACTCACCTGGAGGAATTCATACATGACATCTATACCAGCCTGTGAAAACCAACTCACCAGCTGTCCCCTACAGTCACTCACCTGGAGGATTTCATACATGACATCTATACCAGCCTGTGAAAACCAACTCACCAGCTGTCCCCTACAGTCACTCAACTAGAGGATTTCATACAGGACATCTATACCAGCCTGTGAAAACCAACTCACCAACTATCCCCTACAGTCACTCACCTGGAGGATTTCATACATGACATCTATACCAGTCTGTGAAAACCAACTCATCAGCTGTCCCCTACAGTCACTCACCTAGAGGAATTCATACATGACATCTATACCAGCCTGTGAAAACCAACTCATCAGCTGTCCCCTACAGTCACTCACCTAGAGGAATTCATACCTGACATCTATACCAGCCTGTGAAAACTAACTCACCAGCTGTCCCCTACAGTCATTCACCTAGAGGATTTCATACATGACATCTATACCAGCCTGTGAAAACCAACTCATCAGCTGTCCCCTACAGTCACTCACCTGGAGGATTTCATACATGACATCTATACCAGCCTGTGAAAACCAACTCACCAGCTGTCCCCTACAGTCACTCACCTAGAGGATTTCATACATGACATCTATACCAGCATGTGAAAACCAACTCACCAGCTGTCCCCTACAGTCACTCACCTAGAGGATTTCATACCTGACATCTATACCAGCCTGTGAAAACCAACTCACCAGCTGTCCCCTACAGTCACTCACCTGGAGGAATTTGTAGGTCACATCTTTACCAGCCTGTGAAAACCAACTCACCAGCTGTCCCCTACAGTCACTCACCTAGAGGATTTCATACATGACATCTATACCAGCCTGTGAAAACCAACTCACCAGCTGCCCCCTACAGTCACTCACCTGCAGGATTTCATACATGACATCTATACCAACATGTGAAAACCAACTCACCAGCTGTCTCCTACAGTCACTCACCTAGAGGATTTCATACATGACATCTATACCAGCATGTGAAAACAAACTCACCAGCTGTCTCCTACAGTCACTCACCTGGAGGATTTCATACAGGACATCTATACCAGCCTGTGAAAACCAACTCATCAGCTGTCCCCTACAGTCACTCACCTGGAGGATTTCATACATGACATCTATACCAGCCTGTGAAAACCAACTCACCAGCTGTCCCCTACAGTCACTCACCTAGAGGATTTCATACATGACATCTATACCAGTCTGTGAAAACCAACTCACCAGCTGTCCCCTACAGTCACTCACCTGGAGGATTTCATACATGACATCTATACCAGCCTGTGAAAACCAACTCACCAGCTGTCCCCTACAGTCACTCACCTAGAGGAATTCATACATGACATCTATACCAGCATGTGAAAACAAACTCACCAGCTGTCCCCTACAGTCATTCACCTAGAGGATTTCATACATGACATCTATACCAGCCTGTGAAAACCAACTCACCAGCTGTCCCCTACAGTCACTCACCTAGAGGATTTCATACATGACATCTATACCAGCCTGTGAAAACCAACTCACCAGCTGTCCCCTAAAGTCACTCACCTGGAGGATTTCATACATGACATCTATACCAGCATGCGAAAACCAACTCACCGGCTGTCTCCTACAGTCACTCACCTAGAGGATTTCATACATGACATCTATACCAGCCTGTGAAAACAAACTCACCAGCTGTCCCCTACAGTCACTCACCTGGAGGATTTCATACATGACATCTATACCAGCCTGTGAAAACCAACTCATCAGCTGTCCCCTACAGTCACTCACCTGGAGGATTTCATACATGACATCTATACCAGCCTGTGAAAACCAACTCACCAGCTGTCCCCTACAGTCACTCACCTGCAGGATTTCATACATGACATCTATACCAGCCTGTGAAAACCAACTCATCAGCTGTCCCCTACAGTCACTCACCTGGAGGATTTCATACATGACATCTATACCAGCCTGTGAAAACCAACTCACCAGCTGTCTCCTACAGTCACTCACCTGGAGGATTTCATACATGACATCTATACCAGCCTGTGAAAACCAACTCATCAGCTGTCCCCTACAGTCACTCACCTGGAGGAATTTGTAGGTCACATCTTTACTAGCCTGTGAAAACCAACTCACCAGCTGTCCCCTACAGTCACTCACCTAGAGGATTTCATACATGACATCTATACCAGCCTGTGAAAACCAACTCACCAGCTGTCCCCTAAAGTCACTCACCTGGAGGATTTCATACATGACATCTATACCAGCCTGCGAAAACCAACTCACCGGCTGTCTCCTACAGTCACTCACCTAGAGGATTTCATACATAACATCTATACCAGCCTGTGAAAACAAACTCACCAGCTGTCCCCTACAGTCACTCACCTGGAGGATTTCATACATGACATCTATACCAGCCTGTGAAAACCAACTCATCAGCTGTCCCCTACAGTCACTCACCTGGAGGATTTCATACATGACATCTATACCAGCCTGTGAAAACCAACTCACCAGCTGTCCCCTACAGTCACTCACCTGGAGGATTTCATACATGACATCTATACCAGCCTGTGAAAACCAACTCATCAGCTGTCCCCTACAGTCACTCACCTGGAGGATTTCATACATGACATCTATACCAGCCTGTGAAAACCAACTCACCAGCTGTCTCCTACAGTCACTCACCTGGAGGATTTCATACATGACATCTATACCAGCCTGTGAAAACCAACTCATCAGCTGTCCCCTACAGTCACTCACCTGGAGGATTTCATACATGACATCTATACCAGCCTGTGAAAACCAACTCACCAGCTGTCCCCTACAGACACTCACCTAGAGGAATTCATACATGACATCTATACCAGCCTGTGAAAACCAACTCATCAGCTGTCCCCTACAGTCACTCACCTGGAGGATTTCATACATGACATCTATACCAGCCTGTGAAAACCAACTCACCAGCTGTCCCCTACAGTCACTCACCTGGAGGAATTTGTAGGTCACATCTTTACCAGCTTCTGCTAACCAACTCTTCAGTTGTTCCCTACACTCACTCACCTGGAGGAATTCGTAGGTCACATCTTTACCAGCTTCTGCAAACCAACTCTTCAGCTGCTCCTCAAAAGCCACTAAATCTTCTCGGGGGTTTAAACGGATGTCAAAGTCTGAAAACAACAAGAAAATCTGAGTAAAAAGCCATAAATAATATTACATGCATATTTTATCTCTTCATGCACTGCTTCATCGACTTACTTTATTTATTCTTTTGATTGGTGTTGTGCGCCGTACAAAAAGAAAATTTCGTCAGGAGGAAATCGAGTTGAGCTTGGGTGTTTTCGTTACATACACGTGGCTGGATTGGTAATTGTGCTTTGCATGTGATTTCACGCTAACCACCTGTTTCATAGACATCCTGTGTGTGTAAGAAAATCGATACAGCTTGAATTTGTAACCCAAAAGATTTATTTATTTCACTGATGTTTTACTCAAGAACATACGTAACCTAAACGACTGTTGAAACAAAACTTTAATTCCTCTATACTTACAAGCATTCCGTATGACACTTTCCATTTCTATTTGATGATCATCTAACAAGCCAAAAAGTAGTGAGGATTTATTTAATTGATTATTCTTTTCTTTTTTTTTTTAACTTTTAGGTTCATGGTAGAGGGGAAATAACTGACCTAAAATGGTACTTGTAGAATCTCCTGGGAAAAGTTAACATTGAAGATCAAATAATAAAATAAGAGGAGCTTCCTTCTAATTTCCGGTATTCTATCACAGAATCCTAACTTTAAAAACTTACAGGCAACAAACTCATTGGGTACCACATTGACTTGCACACCACCCTACAACATACAAAAGAGGTGCACGTACATTTTACTATATTGCTGTCACACAAAACATTATAACTGTTGTATTAGGGCAGAAGTACAAGCTTTCTTGGTTGTCAAGGTTATTGTACACAAAGAAACCACGCTTATTTCATGGCAGCTCACGTTCACTCAATTATAATTTCACTGATGTTAATTTCAGTCTTCAATAAGTTTCTATGATGTAATATTGGTTCCACCAAGAGATATCAATTCCACAACTTCATATACCTCGGTGGAGTTTACACCAAAACCATGCATCATGGATGCCAATAGCTTTCATAATAAAACAGTTGCCCTCACCTAGACAACTCTGGGCAAAAGTAAACTTTCTTGAAGAAAATCATATCAGAACTTATTTCTACCTTGAAAGCGAAAGTGAAAGGTGAACATACTTTACCTATTTGTACACTGTAGGGGTTCAGTCCAAACTTTACATCTACATTTATTAGAGTTAATATTGAATCAGACTTTTACTCCACACTCAGCATTTATCAAGAGATTATAGCGGACTGATTAATTGGTATTTAACACTGAATTCAAGAATTTTTCACTTTATATGACGCCAGTCAAGGTTTTCGGTGGAAGTTATTTATAAACTCATACCCTTTGTCAGGTACTGGACAATTATTTATTTGTTTATGTGATTGGTGTTTTACGCCATACTCAATAATATTTGACATATATAACAACAGCCAGCATTACTGAGGGAGGAAATCAAGGATCTACCATCCGCAAGTTGTTGCCAGACCTTTCTATGTACAACTGGAGATGAATTAAGTCAGTATGAGCTGGACTTGAACTCACAGCGAGCACAATGGTGATATGCCCCTGGGTACCGGACAAACCGCCTCACTTAAAGGGAGTCACAGTCAAACCAGTGAAAACTAGACTCTAACAACGCCCTCACTGTTCCTCAGGTGACAGTGGAAGCGAGCTAGTGCTTTCACAGTCTGAGATGAGAATATTGCGCGGTCACTAAGGTCAAGACATAACTCTGAAAGATTGACTTTACCTCTAACTTGGTTAAGTTCACGGTGGTAACATCTCCTAATTTCAGACAGCTATCACAATCCATAAATCTGAAAATAAACCATGTAAAATTAATGGATCAAAAGTCTTTAACTTAAACTCACAGCGACCGCACTAGTGAGTCCTAGGTCATTGTACCCTGTTGGTATGCTGGCCACCTCAGCCCTTATTGTGAAAATTATGCAAGACATTAGACCATTTGTTGCAGGTTGGTGGGTACCTCTTGATAAGTTCTTTTTCAACATATTCAATTGCTTTTTATGCTGTGGGCTTATTTTAAACCATTTAATTTTAAAGAATGTAATGAGCATTGAGGCTAAACCTATCATTTTTACATGATATTAAAATGAATGGTAAGAGTACATTCCAAATCTTTCTCTACCACAAAATTTTCAACCAAAGTCAATTACTTTTTCTCTTCCTTGGCTCGCAGTTCAAGCAGTCTAGTCATGACTTTATGCTGTAAAAAGAAAAAAAACAAAACATTAAATCTTATGTGAAATGTCAAAGGCTAAATGTTTCCAATATTTCTGAACACCACATTACATTATCTATTTTTTCAAAAAAAGGAGATTAAAAAATGACTGTACCTGAAAATGCTCAATCACTCATTTGTCAGTCAGCCACATTACAAAACAGCTACACAA